>NC_085863.1:18175916-18475916 GCF_034702125.1 Engraulis encrasicolus | reverse complement strand
AAATTAAACCAGAGTTAAGGATTACTTGTGTGATGACATTGAGCTGTAAATATGATTGCCATGATATGATTTTACTCAATAAAAAGCCTTAATATCAGGGAATCAATGAATGCATGTCATTGTCTGTTGTAGAAAAAAATTGACCAGAAAGGACCAGCAATAATGAGGTGAAAGATGACACCACCTGCATGTAGAGCTGCTACAGCCGTTTCTATGGAGACTACATGTGTATCCAGCATCCTCTAGTGTCTCCGTGGGAACCTGTCCCCTGACACCGCTCATGCTCTCCTGAGAACACCTGAGATCATCAACATCCAGGCTCGCATGGCTTATTAACTGATTGGGTTTTCTTATGGGCCTAGCTTTTTGTAGGCCAGCATATTATAGCTACAATAAAATAGGCTATAGCAGCATACTGGTGCATCACAAAATATTGACTAATAACTAAACTTGTTCCTCGCCATTTTTTTCTCTCCATTGTGTTAAGCTATGTTCTACAGTTTCTCATATTGAACTAATACAGCATCAGAGGATACAACGTGTTTTTAAAAAGAAAAATGTAAATATTTTACAGAAGAAGGACCAGTATTCAAAACATAGGCCTCCTACTGACAAAGATTTTCTAACTTTTCACTGGTAGGCCTACTGGTAGGCCTGCTTGACTTTGCCATGAGCAAACCACAAGTGTAGTTGTGATATCTGTCCAGTAGGTGCCACTAAATGGCGATATTAAGCAGTAGCTTAGTTATCTCCATTGCAGCAGAGGATGAGAACCCACATGTGCAAATTATCACTCATTTGACTGCATATGGATTAAATTAATGTATGCCCTATGAGAAGACAACAAAAAACAAGTTCAATGCACACCACCATGGAAGAAAACTGGCTGTAGGCTATTGGGATAAGAGAGATAGGGCCCATAGGCCTACCCATTAATAATACGCATCAACGCTGAGACTGCTACACATGCTTGACATCAGTTCAAGTAGTCTACTTGAGCAGCTATGTTCGGCTGATCAGTTTAGTATGGTGATGTAGGCTGCCATATGTTGAATTTGATTGCATTTTAGCCTTTTCCTCTTCAAGAGGAATATGAGTGTTTTCTTCCCACTGTCAAAAACTGATATCAGGAAGGATATCCTATACATCGTTGAAGAAAACTATGTTGTCAATGACAGTTCAAGGACTATTGATTCCCGAACAACATGACAATTTGTAAACAACCCAGACAGCACACTTACGTCTTGCCAACGTTGGCAAGATGCTTTTTGCCCGATGTAAAATACATCGGCACGACGTCTTTGAAAGGACCGTTTGCTCATCGGCAAGATGTTGGGCAGACGTCGGCAAATAGGCGACAGGCGATGGAGAGCCACCGTTATGCCGATATAATTATTTATAGTCCTACCATGAGCCGACGGTTGCCCGCCTTATATCCGCTCATGAGCCAATGTTTAACCGATTTAATTACGACTTAATTACGACCTACTCGACGTACCCCATCTGCGCGAGGAAAGCATCCGGACGTCTCGAGGAACAGCTGATTTTAGGTTGCAGTTATGAAACTAGCATGTCAGAAAATCACCTAGCATGCCAGAAAATCAGCTCTTTCCATAAACAAAAAGACGTCTGAATGTTCTCACCGCTGCAGTGGAATTCCGCCTTATTTGAGGTCTTCCTGCTTCACCATATGCCTCACCAATGAAAACACAAGAAATCATAGACGTTTTTCCATTTATTTTTTCCACAATTAAGCAAAATGTCCATCGTTGAATCATTCTGCAGGAGAAAAAAAAAAATCTGTGAACATGGGCTGGATGTGAAAATTACCCTTTACATGAGAACATACCCTACAGTTTAGGCTATGACTTTGACATGTCAAAAGTTTACAACTATTTATTGAGAAACAGTTTTTGTAAGCAGGATTTCACCATCTACTGTATGTAGCCTAAGTCCTGCCTGTGGATGAAAAGTCTATCATCTATATTGACCCTTTTAATTTAAAAGTGTACTCGCTACTTGGTATTTTTTTTATATAGTCATGGATAAGTGGGCAGTCATTGGTAAGCGGTTAGGGTGTCCTGTAGCCCAGGGCTGAACAACCCAAAGGTTGCTGGTTCATCTCCCAGCCCGCCAGGTATGTGGAGGGAGTAATTAACCAGTGCTCTCTCCTCCATCCTCCATGACTGAGGTACCCCAAGCATGGTACCTTCCTGCCACACTGCAACATACTGCTCCCTTGGGATGCCAATGTAGGCTGCACCCTTGCACAGGTGAGGCATAAAATGCAATTTCGTTGTGTGTACACTTGTGTGCTGTGTCACAATGGCAAAGGTGGGCTTTCACTTATATACACCTAGAGATTTTTTCCCCTGAGTCCAATGTTTTTAAACAGTTGAAACATGAACATTTCCAGTCAATATTTACAATGGAATAGCAGACCTCTGTGTCATATTCCCAAGGAATGGTAGCATCACATCTGCTGTGCTGTGCTGAGTCAAAGTAATTCGTAAGCCTACTGGTTGTGTTTTCCCTGTCCATTCACTACTTTGATGGCCTGCAATTTATTCAGATGTGTTCTACAACTTTTTGATGAAACTTACATTTTACATTTGATACTACAAACTAGGCTTACTTGTTGTGCTGTGTGGATTTTTTCTCACTTACCAATCAGCATGTTTTCCTCTTGTTACCAGTATCAGTCTGAACCTGGCTGGCCACCTGTGCACTTAACCATATGTGAACTCTGAGGGCAAGTGTAGAAGCCTGGCAAATAAAGACAGGAATAAGTCGGTCTCAGTATCACTGCGCAACTACATTCACAATGTAATATGTTGGTTTAGTTGATTTCTGTCCATCACAATTTAATATTATGGTTTACATTTAGGCATATAACTTTCACAATACCATATTAGTTACATTTAGCTAGCTAGTGTCCTATTTGGTAAGGACATGTACAAGTGATGTAGGCTGTACAGCAGGGGTGGGCAACTTTCATTGTAAGGTGGGCCAACATTTTTAATTACCACAACCACATCACCACGCACTTGAGAGAATTTACAAAAGGATACTTCACTTTTTGTTTATTTATACCGGAATGCTTACACTATTGATTTATAGGGGGTTAAAAACTGTACTTTTTCTTTTTTTTTTTTAAATTGAGAAGTTGGGCTGCATGTGGCGCCCGAGCCTCCAGTTGCCCATCCCTGCTGTAGGCCTACAGTATCCTAACAGAAAGGCTCTCATAGTATTTCAAATAATGATCTATATAAAAACTGGTTATAATAGGTACAGTGCAGCATAAACAGGGTTGAGGGGGTGGTTTCTTTTATTTCGTTGTACCTACCGAGTAGTTTAGCCAATGTCTGTGTGACACGTTCATGCTGCCACCTCCACAGCATCCTCTTCACAACCGCAGGGGCAAAACACCTGAAAACATAATAATGTAATCCTTTTTCAGTCCAAGATATAGACTAGAAAATGAGTGACAGCATCACAAACAGTTTGTATGCAAGTGTAGTGGACCCCCCATTTTTGTCTTTTTCTTATTCCCTTATTCTCATTCCCTGTCTTTTTGTTGTCCAGTCAGAAGTTGTATTTTAGTTTAATTATGCTGTTGCACGTTTTCGCCAATAGATGGCATCATAGGACCAGCAATGAGTGCAGAGACTCTCTGGTGCAGTAGCCAGTGACTTCGGTCACATAAGAAGAACGAAACGTGGAAGTGACAGGCTTTGTTATGATACAGAAGGCAGCGGTGTCAGCTGTACAGTTATGCTGAGGAAAATGTAAATAAACAACGAACTCAGCGAAACTCTACTTGAGGACCTTATTCATTAAGTGTGCAACATAAGCATTCACGCAATAATACCACCAGGTCACATTTAAGATTTAACTAATAGTATTTTGTTATGGATCTTATGTAGTGATAGACTTACCATTTTTTTCTTGTTATGGCATATCTGGCATATTCCCAAGAGAAGGCCGATGTCCCTGTCTGTTGATCTGATTTTGACTTGTGGTGAATTGACTGTGAAAACGAGAGCAACACATTGCAGTGAAGGCTATGAACTCAGGAGTTCTTTAACTTACTTATAGTAAGGGCTATGAATGTGATGCAATATTATTTTATCTCACTTCACGTGGTGTGTTTCCTGTGCATTGCAAGTTCAACAAAGAAAATCGTTGTGTTACATATAGGGTGACCAGATTTTTGTAGTCTAAAACCGGGGACACTTCGTGCGTGACTGAAGGACAATATTTGGTGGGGGGGTCTGGGGGTCCTCCCCCAGGAAAATTTGTATTTTTTAGATGCAATTTCCTGCATTCTAAGCAATTTTAGAGGTCGGAATAACAAATTGCAACTGACTCCTTCAGACTTTCTATACAAGCGCTGGCTGCCATTAATTGTGGCAGGTAAACATGTAATCTTTTCCATATATTTACCCTGATAGACATGGCATAATGTAGTGGGTGGCCAAAACCGGGACATATTTGTGTCCCGAGAGAGTTTGCTCGGGACCTGGGACACACAACTCCAAACCGGGACTGTCCCGGTCAAACCGGGACGTCTGGTCACCCTAGTTACATACCGTAGCCTATTTTGTAATGTCCTTTCAACCAGTCATCATGGGCTAGACAAGAATCAACAGCCCGACTCCAGCAGGAAACTTGATTACGGGAGCAGTATGCCTACATTTGTATTACAATAGAAAACGCTGTTAGACTACACACGACCTACAATGTGACATCTCAAACTATAACTTATAAAACCAAACAAAAACTCACCTGGTTGCTGGGTACGTTTGACACGTTAGCTAACTTGCTAACGGTAAGAAAAAAGTGAGGTCGGATATCGATTAGAAACTCGATGAGGAGGTCATTCGAGACAGCATGACAGTGAAGAGATTTATTTCAGCAACCTAATTTAATGTTTAAGCAAGCCTGACTTGTAATGCTGAAACCTACATTTCAACAGAAATAATGGTAATGCCTAACTAAAAAACGATTGTGGTGGCTAATACTACTGCTGCGACGTCCAGTTAAAGTAAACGGAAAATGTTTGTTCCCTTGACAACTGAAAATAATTTCAAACAGAGCTCGCGCTGCTCAGGTTGCAAGCAAGCAGGCGCTGGCTTTTGGTTTTGGGGTCTTCAAATGATCTGCAAAGCGTCGCGTTGCCGATGGTCGGGGTTCGGTTGGCAAACCATCGGCAAACTGTGTTTGGGACATTGTCAGATGATGGTCGGTGTTAAGTTGGCAAAGCATCGGGAGGAAACATTAGGAAATTGCTCGGTAAAACGTCGCGTTGCCGATGGTTGGGGTTATGTTGGCAAACCATTGGCAAACCATCGGAAGGGAACTGCAGGGAATTGATCGGCAAAGCGTCGTACTGCCGATGTCGGGGTTAAGTTGGCAAACCATCGGCAAACCATGGCAGGAAACCGTCTTTTCTGCCGCTATTTTGCCGATCTAAAACCAACCTAATTGGCATGACGATTATAAGGCAAAAAAGGCCTCGACGTTTTGCCGATGTCGCCGCCCAATAGCCAACGTCGGCAAGATGCTTCGTGCTGTCTGGGAAGCCTCTGGATGCAGACCATCGGATGGGAAGAGTAGCTTCAACTTCTCGATGATGATTGGTGGAAAACAGGCCAATCAAATGGGCACCGCCCGCCCCCTTTTCGTCCACTCCATGCAGTCATCTCATCTGTCTTTTGCATCTTCTTCAGGCTGGCCTGTCTCTTTGACCGTGACGAGTCTCGGCTAGGAAATATCCTATGTTACCATGGGTGTCACTTGTCGCTTTTTATCAATAGGTGTCTTGCATAGAGCATGTCTTTCTGTGGCTGGATGTCGGAATCCTTGCTCCAGCAACCGACAGATAAACTGGATTCGCCAGTTCAGAACTGTAGCGAACGCCCCTGCTGTCTCTTCCAGGTACCGGTATGTTTATTGGCAATAATTAGCTGTTTACTACGCATGTTACTCGTCCTCTGAGAACACAATACTATTCTGTACGATTCACATAGATCAACTGTGTTTTACATTGGTTCTATTGTTAACTAAATGTTTTACTGTATCGTGAGTTAGCATTATACATGAACATCCAAGCATGATGGATGGATAGCGTGCTAGCAGGTTAAATTTGGTGTGTAAACAACACGCTGTCAGCAACTTGGCGTCGTGCTATGCAAATTCCAGTTGATGAATACAATTATTGCTTCCTGTCTTAACTTTATTGACCATACGTGGGTGTGTACCTTGCAAAGTATGTCAGAAAGTCACCCAAGGTGGCTAATTGCAGTCCATGGGTACAGTGTCAAGCTAGCCGGTTTTGCCAACCATGCCAACGCTGTTACGTAAACCTTGTTTCTTTCTCTGTTGTGAAGCACACTGAATTCAACTGTGTTGTTTTAAAAGGGGCTGTAAAAACAAAGTGATTTGACTTAGCAGCTAAGTTAGTCGTGATAGAGTGGTGTGGTGCACGGTAGTCTGAAGAGTGACCCCCTTCTATTTTCAGACCTGTGAATCTGACCTATGACGTGTTCGACGGGAAAGGGGACAAGACACCGCTGGTTTTCCTTCATGGGCTTTTCGGCAGTAAATCCAACTTTCAGTCCATAGCAAAGTCCTTAGTTCAGCGCACGGACAGAAAGGTATTGCACAACATGCTACAGTATGTGTTAGAGTCTACATTGATTAACAAATGAAAAGAAATCCAATGACGGTGTAATGAATGAAGACGTCTGATGAAGGTCATTGGCACAGCACTGTTTTGCTATGCAAGTGAAGTTTCACAAATATTAGTGTTATTGTTGTTATTACCATGTTATTGCATTGTGACTGTCTGTGTCTGTATGGGAAAACACTGCAGACGTTCAGTGTCCTCAAATCCAAAACACTACCTTTACTCCAGTAATACTGTATTGTGCAGTAATACCTTTGCAATAACGACAGTTTTACTACTGCTGTTCTAACAGCATGCAATTTTTTTTCACATGGCTGAATCTGTATGCCATAAGTGGGCTACTCTGACACTCCACTGTGAAGTTCTAGATGTGGATGTGTGATGTAATGATTAGTCAGCTGGAATGTGAGCTTTGTATTCTAGTCAGTGTCCTAACCGTCCCTTGTCCAGTCAGGTGCTGACCATCGATGCCCGTAACCATGGCAAGAGCACACACAGCCCGGTGCTGACCTACGAGGCCATGACCAACGACCTCACCCAGCTGCTCGCCCAGCTGCGCATCGGGAAATGCATTCTGATTGGCCACAGCATGGGAGGAAAGGTGGCCATGACGACAGCACTCACACAGGTAATGCAATCCCCCAGCTCTGCAGCACATAGATCCAGTCAGTCGGCACCGCTGGCCGCCCATGAAACTGCATTTGTTCCCATCCAAATGGTCCACCCGCTGGTTGTGCGGTGCCAATCACTGCCAAACATTAGACATTGATTAGCCACTACGTACAGCATGTGGAGCGTACGTAGGGGAAAGCAAGCGATTTCATGGGCCGGCCAGAGGTATCGACTGGGTCTACGGGTTCACTTTCAGTTGTCATTGGTGTAACGCGGAGGCCAACTAGCAGAGTGTGCCGTGGAACGTTGGTAAACCTCCCTCCCAAAGCCTTATACTAGGGGTTCCCACACTATTCTATACTTACTTGGGGCCTACTTGAAATTTTCAATCTAAGTTCAAGGCCCATAACTGACCCAATACACAATACAACTCAAGTTAATAAACAGCAACACACACACGCACACACAAATACTATTTTGTTACTATTTTTTGCTTTCAAGGCCCATCAGTGGACCCCAGCCCACAGTTTGAGAATCCCTGCCTTATACAGTATCGATATTAGGCAGTTACACATGCTTTCTCTTTGACCCTTCGTGATCTGCGGTGATCCACATCCCACAAACACACCCCACCGCCGTACTTTGACACACACATACTGTATGTGTGATCCCAGGGTATGCAGGACAGCGAGAGTAGGCATTTGTTTACAGGTAACATAACATGGAAGGATTGCCTGGTTGAACCCATCCGTAAACTTCCACTCAGTTGCAGTTTCCCTACTCGTCACTGGTATATCCTGGTCTTAATGGACAGGCTTCATGCATGGGTGCTGTCCCAGCTGGTCTCAACCAATCAGTGAACAGGGATGAGGGAGGAGGAAGGGTGAACAACAGACAGCATTACATACATTGTATGCGTCATGGCCAAATATTAGCAATTGAGTAAAATCAGATCCACCAGTACTTCCCACCTGAAATCGGAGCTCTAGGCCCTCTGTATGCCGTTAGTACGAAAGGTATAAGACCAGGCTAATGGAAGAATAGTTTCCCTAATATTTCATATGTGCCGAAAGGACATCCTGTTACTTACAGTATATGTGATGTGTCTTGTGAGAATACTTCGATGATTTAGCAAAAGCCAAAGCTAGTGTCCCGCACACAAATGAGCATTAGCTACAAAGGCAGACTAACAAGCGTAGTGGAATTGGAACGGTTTATACTCGGAGCCTGCTCATGCAGAGAACAGGAGGAGATTTTGCTCAGGGGTCTTTGTGTTGTTTTGTGCTGATGTAATTGCTCAGATTGTGGAATAGTGTACAGTAGGGCTGCTCTGTCCCGACCAATTAGCTATGTGATGTGTCATAACATATGAGTGAAGCAGGGTCATTAAATAGGCAACCAGACAGACAGGCAGACAGATGGAACCATCTTTTGACTTGACAGTGCATCCTGATCTAGCTCAAATCTAATCAGGCACTACTCCATGTTATCTTCGAACTCAATGCTGTGTGATTTAGGGCGACTGCACAGTGACCTCATGGCCGACCAGCAGCACATACTGAAATGAACACATCTTGTTTCTTCTAGTGTTAAAATCACATTAAATGTGTTGTTTTTATTGCCTGGCAGTCCTGCCTGCTTATGGTCAGAAAGGTAATAGTCATTAATAGTCTGGTCTCAAGTTATGGGTGTTTGAGCTTGGAGCAAGTTATATAACATGAGCCTGGCTTTGAAGCGGCATTAAGGATGGAAGAGGAGATGCCAAGATCCGTCATGACAAGCAGGGAACTGTGGTGACACAAGACCACAAACAGTGGGGTGGGGGTGGGTACACAAATACCCCCTTTTGGAGTCTGTAAACAGGGATTAGAGCTCTCTTCATGTGGAACTGAATCACCAACCTTGGCTGTCCCACTGGGGAAGGCCCATTGTCTAGACTGACCAAAGGAGCTGTGTGGGGGTCTGGTACTAGTATTCTCAGGACCCCTCGGTCCTGGAGGAGAATGGGGGTCTCACTATCCCCACCCATAGATATGGACACTAGATGCCGTGTTCACCCTGGGTGCTGCTGTCTTAGCACAGTATAATATCTCGTAGATATTACTGCCACCTAAAATTCAAATTGTTTGTTAGAGGATAGCCCCTTGAGATGAGCCTGTCATTTTCGAGAACCTACAGGTGAAAGCGAAAGCCGAAAGCCATGAAAGCCCAACTGGGAAACTCCAACTCCCATTGTCATTGTGACACAGCACTCCACAACATACAAGTGTTCACTGCACACTGCACACAACAAAATTGCATTTATGCTTCACCCTGCAAGGGGGCAGCCCCCAATGGCTCCCCAAGGGAGCAGTGTGGCGGGACGGTACGATACTCAGGGTACCTCAGTCATGGAGGAGGATGGGGGAGAGCACTGGTTAATTACTCCCCCCACCAACCCCAGGTTATGTGTGTATTGCCTTGCCACCGACCGATTGCAGCAATATGCTGTGTAAATATGGCGGCGATCTGACTTCAGCTAATTGTTTCTATACAAAGGGATGGTCAATGTTGTATCTAGTGTTCATATCCATGATCCCCACCCACCAGTTAGTGTCAGAAATTGCTGATAACTTCCCATGAAATGTTAATTATGTATGAATAACGCGCTTTAACTTACATTTTGTCAACTCTCTGTCTCTCTGTCTCTCTCTCTCTCTCTCTCTCTCTCTCTCTCTGTCTCTCTGTCTCTCTCTCTCTCTCTCTCTCTCTCTCTCTCTCTCTGTCTCTCTCGGTCCCTGTCTCCCCGTACTCACTACAGCCAGCCCTGGTGGAGCGCCTGGTGGTGGTTGACATCAGCCCTGCTCCCACCGCGCCGCTCACCAACTTCCCCACCTACATCCAGGCCATGAAGGACGTCAAGGTGCCCAGCAACGTGCCCCGATCCACCGCACGCAGACTGGCCGAAGACCAACTACGCGACTATGTTAAAGTAAGCTGAAGACACACACCACAGTTTACCTGAAGTATGCTAAATGAAGGTTTTTTTTACGAGTAACAGACGTACTGACTGTAAAGATTGTGATAGAAAAGTAGTTTAAAATTGTGTGTGTGTGTTTTTTTAGTTTAATTTCACTGAATTTGTGATATGTGTGTATGTTTGTTCCTTTCTGGCCATTTTAACATCTGCTGCCATCCAAACTCTATCAGGGACCACAATGGAAATCTTCAATTTTAAAATTGTTCCAAATGTTACGTTTCAATCCTGACTCTCCGTCTTTTTAGTTTGAGTATGTGGTGCGTATCACTTGGAAGTAAATTCTGTATTACTTTCATCTAAGGCCAGACTCTTTGTCATGATATGTATGTGTGTGTACTCTACTTTAAATTGGAAAAAAAAAAACGAAACCTACTTTGCATCGGCACTTGTTGTTGATGTTGGCTATGATTATGTCCTCGATTGTAAGTCGCTTTGAGGTCTGGTGTCTGCCAAATGCAATGTAATCTCATGTAATGTCATTTAAGAATTGAGAATAGCTCATTTATTCATTCATTCATTCATTCATTCATTCATTCATTCATTCATTCATTGTTCCCTTACTTGTGAAGGAGCGCTCGGTGCGTCAGTTCCTGCTGACCAACCTGATTGAGGAGGAGGGCCAGTACTCCTGGAGGATCAACCTGGAGGCCATCGCCAATCACCTAGGAGATATCAAGGACTTCCCAAAATTCAACAACAGCTACGAGGGACCCACACTCTTCCTAGGTGGCACCAACTCGGCATACATCAGGTAACACTTGGGGCCAAATACAGGGTCCCCGTGGATCGTTAAAAAGTCATAAATACAGGATATGCATTTTAAGGCCACCCCTTTTTGCATTTTCCCATATTTGCAGTATTTCTAAGTATGACACACTAATGTGCATGTAATTTGTCTTCTCAGTAGTATTAGAATTATTAGCTTAGCTTAGCTTAGAATAATCACTGGAACTCAATGGTAACTTAAGCATCAAGCCACAAATGATCACAGGACAGAAACTGCCTTTTTGCACTCTTATTTTTACATTCATTTTAAAGTGGTTTATAAGTACATTTGATGATGTTTTATGTTGTACCATAGACGTCCATTGCTACGCTTAATGTGGCTGAACTGTTAAACTAGTCAATGCAAACACATAGAGAACAAATCCTATGTCTTCTAATTTTTCCAGGGCTGAAAAGCATATGAGCAATTTCCTGAAATGAGGTGGACTGTTCCTTTAAAAAGCATTATTTTACTATTTTACAAGGTCTGGTGTTACATTTCAAAAGGCCCTGCTATAGGCATGCAATGGTAGCCTAGCAAGACAGGCTGTAGCTGGAAAAGAACAGTCTGGCACCGAACCAGCGAAACTGGGCAACCAACGATGGGCATTTAAAGGGCTACTAATTTAAGGTCTCCCCACATAAATAAGTGGGTGGAAGTGTTTTCCTGGCGACCCAGCCATTGTCCAAATCTATCAGCACTGACCATAGCTTGGTTTTATGTAGTAACTACAGACTGCATTTGCCATAGAAAGATTTCGGCCAGAGTGTTTTTTTTTCTTTCACCAATTACTCTCCATATAGTGTTCATTCAAATCGAGTGCAAATGACGGTATAAGTCAACACGGAGGGCTTGACTTGGTCATTTCAGTTTGGAAACTACATATTTTCTGGTGCAGAAAAACACAGCCCCCACACACAGATACCCCCCCACACGCCACGGAACATCATTGGGAAACCCCAACATGGCGTGTGCGTCAGCTGTGTTTTTCCGCACCGAAGTAATAGTTAGTTCCCAAACCGACATGAACAAGTCAAGCCCTTTGTGTAAATATACTACTCAAGTACATTTGTTCCCTCCACTGAAGTCCATCTTTGTTGCTCACCGCCAGCTCTGAGGACTACCCTGAGATCCAGCGGCTCTTCCCCTGTGCCGACATCCAGTACATCCCAGACGCCAGCCACTGGATCCACGCGGACAAGCCCCTGGACTTCATCAGCTCCCTGGTGGCCTTCCTGCAGTCCTAGTCACTTCCACCACCACGCCCACAGGGGGAGCCAGAGAGGGAAGTGTGTTTACACTTACAAGTAACAATACAGTATATCCTGGCAACAGAACACTACTGTAGATGTCACGTTCAGCCTTTTTGCAATGATTAATACTGGGTGACAACATCTTGATACAGGATTTATGTGTTTTTCACACTATCATCAAATATATTCTTTTACCGCCACCTACAGGTTAATTTGCTTATCACCTTTGTTGTCAACTGATGATTACTCATTGTACAAAGACGGCAGCGTATTCGTGTGAATAGACAGGGCAGGGGGTAGAGAACGTGACCTCTAATGTTTTATACCCATGGAAGTACATGAACAAGTGGCATTTTTGGTCTGTGTTTTTGTCTGGCCTTAGTTCTTTTTGTTTTTGTTTTTGGCCTATTATTTACAATGCTGCATTACTAAGTATCAGCAGTGTACACTACTCACGCCAATAGCCCTGCTGTACTGAATATTACTTGAGATGAAGTAGCCAATGAACAACTTATCAAAACTAGATTTCGAGCCACTGTCCAACTATGACTAAGAGGCTACTAGTAGGATGTGTGTGTTGAGTAAGGCAGGGTTTGTATGGTCCAATAACAGAGTGATGTTCCAAATAGTGGTTTAGTCGCTTACCTGGATACGTTAACACCGTGGTAACTCAAGTAACTGTAGAACACATTGGCTTTGTTCTGAGTGAAGGGTAACCCTCTAAGTCTCTTCTATTAGAACTTTTACATCTCTCTGACTGACTGTAAACTTGCTTAGAGGATTTACTCATGGGCGTAATTTTAGGGGGGGATGGTGGGGACATGTCCATACCACTTTTGAGATAAACCTAGCTTGTCCCCACCACATTTTCACAAATATAATGCAAAAACAGCATATCCGGACAATTTGTCATTGAAATGTCCCCACCACTTTTCGAGCCAAACCTACACCTTTGGATTTACTGTAAGCATGCAGACAGACAATTTTAACGGCATCTCTCAGACTTGCCTTAGCTGGACCAATCAATTCATTACTTTTTTGGAATACAGCCCAGGTTGATGGAGGATAATCTGGAGAATCAAGAGAAATACACGTGGATTGGCACAAGTACACTTGGGCATTTGGGGTTATAATAGTTTTATGTAGCCTAGACATAGATTAGCTTTAAGGTTTAACCAACTCCCATCAATAATTTTTATCTTGAGATGTGCATATTTTTTTTAACAATGATTAATTTGTGACAATCTGCATTTGTTAGGTATTGTTCCTTTTTTGGAATCGCACAGATAAGTAGTGTTGGATATAATTTGCTGGATGAGAAGGCAAATCTAACTATTTAAATGTGTGTAGAAATATTCCAGCTAAGAGACTGAACTGAGGGAGTATACCATCACTGAGTTTGGCTCATTGTGTCATTTGGAGTGTGTCATGGTCATCATGGACAATGGGTATTCGTACAGTAACAATACAGCACAAGTACAGTAACTGTGCATGTATACCAGACTGTAACCTCTGCTTTACAGTTTGTTCATAAATTGCACTTGTGCATTCACAAATAATAATAATAATGTTAACAAAAAACTGTATTGTGTAGTTCCATGTGAAAGTGAACACATCAAAAGTATTAATTGAGGCGCACCAGTCAACAGTACCAGTGTAGCATACAGCTTCTTTCCAAAAAATAAGGATATCGTGAAAAAGTTTATTTCCATAATTCCATCAAAAAAAGAAAAAAATAGAATAGAATAAATAGAATACTGTTTGGAAGTCAATGGCCATTCACGTCTATTACAAAACCTGGTTTAATGCTTATACCGTGACTGTGCCTGATTGCTTGTGGTATTTCACAGGAGTTATGGAAACCCAGATTACCTTTCAGCTTTCAGTTCCTGTAAATTCTTCTTTATTTTTCAGTCTATTGTCCCCAAAATAACTTTTGGTAACATCTTATTGATTTTCAATGGGGTTTTAGGTCTGATGAGCTACAATGCCCATACCACCAAAGCACCAAAATTATGTTTAATCAAGAGGGAAATGAGGGTTAGTAGATCCAAAAACAGCTGACAGCAAAGCATCAAGGCTATCAGGGCTTCCATAACTCCCATGCAATGCCCCTCCCATTGACTTCAATGTTTAACGCGTCTTGGCAGTGAAGGCAAACAGATTCCTAACCAATTACTGAACATTGGACTGATTTGATGTAATACAGATGTCTTTCTTTTTTCTGAAGAAAATTGTGATTTCATTAGAATATGACTTTTTGAAATCCTGTATTCCTGTTTTTTAAGCTGGAAGCCCAAAAACAGAAGAATAATAAACACATTAACTCTTGGAATAGCTTAAAATGTGGGTCATGAATCTATAATCTACGGAAGTTTTTGATGAAAATATTTTTTTCCTTGATATACTCTTATTTTTTTTTGAAGGAGCTGTATAGGCAGCAGGTCTCATGCACAAGTGAACTAAATTGACCAGAATAGTGGTGTGGTTCTAAATGGTATAGTGTAGTATCCCAGACCGGATGTATAAAGCCGGTCAGTAAGAGCATTGCATCAGTGTGAGTGGTGTAGCTGGTTGTAAAACGGTATACTGTTACTCTTCCTTGACTTGAGTGTGTATCAGAGTGCTGTAGGATTACTCAGGGGGCACACATATTAACTACTGTGTCCTAATACTTGAACTGCCAACTTTTAATGTACAGCTTGTAGATAGAGACATACATACATGCATACATCCATGTGTTTTTGGTCTTGTATTCTAACGACCTGTGTTCTTCATTAACTTCCATATTATACATGCCGTAATGTACCGGTAATACACTACTTACTAATGAACAAAGGGACACAATATGCACTGCTAACCTCAACTTTATCTTGATTATCAAGTTGTTGTTCTACTGTCGGTGTAATAGTTCTCAACGTCAAGTATAATACAATATATGTGTAAAAAATATTTTGCTGGAGGTTCTGTTTTGTTATTATAACAGCCATTGTTTTTTGTAACAATTAGTTCACAGTTGTCTCCGTTTGAGGAGTGCAGATATAGATGTGATTAGACCACTGACATCTATACGTCATTGGATTAGACTGTTGGCAAAATTCAGTTCTCAATATGACATCACAAATGCCTATACTAGAGCCAGTATGTGTAGTTGTTCCAGGGATTTGGCTGCCCATTCGCAGAATTGATCTCTTTCATGAATATCTACTAAGGAACAAACCAATATACTGGTCTGACCAGAGTAGGCTCTGCTGTCAAAGATGTCTTGATGATTGATGACTGGTAATTGAAAATGGTGGATTTACATAAAGGTTCGTTCCATCTATTCATCTATGAAATGTGAACATTTCCATGTCAAAATGAGTGTTGAGAATTTGATGCTTGTGGTGGTGGGTGATGTTTGTGGGTGGGCGATGTATATTCTGGAAATGTATTGCTAGGAAGAATTTGAAAGGCCCTTTAACACAAAATTAAATTTGGAAGCCGTGGATTGGTCATGTGGAATTCTGGGTGGGAAAAAAAAATAGTCCACTCCTCAAATGGTCCATTAACAGCATGCATGTGTACTCTCTTGTAATCCTTTTGTTATCCTATGTTTCACATTTGATGGCGTTATAGATTTGCACAAGACTGGGCCCAGAGTTGCTCTTAGACTGAACAGGGGTGCATTTCTCGAAAGCGTAGTTGTTAACTACGGTAGCTACTTTGTTGGTTGCAATGCAATTTCCCATTGGCAACTACCCAAGTTGCTAACTGCTAACAACTACGCTTTCAAGAAATGCACCCCTGCATTGAGTTGAAGGTGAAGTTGCAGGACTTAGTTTTCATCTTGTTTTTTTTTTATCTGCCACTGTTTGGGTATCAGCAGGGCTGAACTGGAATGAAAATGCAGTTAGAACAGAATGTAAAACGAGATGGTTTTCACTGTGCCATTATCATGAATGCATAGATGTGTAAACCAGCAAGATTGTTCGATTCTGAAGGAGATTTTTTAATTTTCAAAGGCTTTATGGAATGGAAACAATATCATAATATTTTTGACAATTTGCAACGGTAACCTATATTTGTTTATAATAGCCTCTATTTGTGTATGTGTGTGTGTGTGGGTGTGCAATCTGCGCATGTACACGCTGAATGATTGTGATGTCTGCTATTCGTACTAAAAAGATGTTGTAGTTATTTATTGTATACAAAAGCAAAAATAAACTAAAGGAAACTCCTCCTGTGTCATTGTCTGATTATAAGCAAGTCAGTTATGTCATAAACAGTATAAACAGTCATTATGCTACAGAGTGAACGGAACTGGATCTATATTTCACCAGCAATTTACAAGAACAAGACGCCTGTGTTGATTTTGGCATCAATAAGAATATACAAATAAGAATATACACATTCGATTCAATCACTATTCGCATTGAGCAGAAAGTATAAAGTTTGGGTCTGTGAGGCTGCATACGATACGGCAGCTCAAATGGAATGGATAAATAGTGTGCGTTTTAATATGCGACCTTGCCTCCTTCACTTGCGCTTGTCTCCTCGTCCCGCCTCCTGGCCCCTCCTCCGTGGAGAAAACGATTAAGTTTCCCAGCTGTCAGCCTAGCCACAACAACTTTTGAGGGACTGTTTTTCATTCACCATCCCAATTGCAAATGAGAAAAAGACTCTACAATTGAGCTTTTGCAAGATATTGAAATATAATGCTGTTGTCAGTGATGTCATCATGACGAGAAGCAAGTGGAGGAGGCAAGGTCGCATATTGCAACGCACCCATAGTCCCTCCCAATGAATCAGAGGAAGTAGAACAAGAAAATACACAATCACATCAAAGGATATACATTTCTAACAAGAAGCGACACTCAGGTCTTTTATGGATTGAGTGCCACTACTTGTTAGATCCACCTTCTTTGACCACATGTGATTGAGCAACAACAAATATTGAGTTGGCCTGAGTGTATACAGCAAAAAGCTGTTTTCATCAGCCAATAGCATCTTCCCATACACTGGAGTGGCCAGATGCAAGCCAAGTTGTCCATGTTCAAGACAACAGTAGCTACATCCATTTTCATAGTCAAATCATGCTGCTCTATGGGACCCATGACGGACAAAAAATAACCAATAACTATCTGGCTATCTGTCGATCCCATTTCACTTGTGCCTTGTGCCATCCAGTGTGCCTGGGATTTAACCCCTTGATGCTATGCTCAGTCCTCTACCCAAAGTCATGCGTGGTGTTAATGGTGGCTCATTTATCCTCCGTCAGTCGAGGGAGATGGTGTGGAACTGGCCTCCTCTGCTGCCCCCTACTGGGTGTGGCGAGTATTGGCTTCTACTGCTCTCCACTGCTGGTGCTGGTGCTGCCTCTTCAGCCCCTCTGCTGGTCCGACCGCGCCTCAGCTTCACCCTCCAGCGGTTGGGGGTGTCCCTCTCGGCCGCTGCTCTGGGGGAAGTCTGGGGAGTAGTTGTAGTTGATGTGGGGGCTGGAGTGGGAGCTGGGGCTGGAGAGGCAGAGGCAGATAGGCGGGACGGGGAAGGTGATGGTGGAGGTCTGGAAGACTTGCCGGTCTTCCTGCCCAGCGTGCCCAGCAGACCGCCCCTCTTCTGGGCCTGCTGCTCGGCCGCCTGCTGCTGACACAACACCTGCTGCTGGAGGAGGAGCTGGAAGTCCTCCTGGGAGGGAGAGAGAGAGAGGGAGGGAGAGAGAGAGAGAGAGAGGGGGATGAACAGGGAGTGAGAAAGACATTTGAACTTTCAGCACGTGATACACCAGTATTAAGCACTGATATACTGTGTATTCCCAGGGAACACTCTCTTGCTGAGTGAAATGATTTGCAAATGTGGGATATCTAGTCAAGTAAAGACAGCTTTATTGTCAATTTCTTTACATGCACTGGTCATACAAAATTATGTTTCTTACAGGGTTGAGTCTGAGTTATAGCCATACGGTATGGCATAAAGATGGGTTATAAAGCCTGTGTATACTGCAGTATGTGTTTGTACAGGGTTCCAGCCAAAGGTGTGTGTGTGTGTGTGTGTGTGTGTGTGTGTGTGTGTGTGTGTGTGTGTGAGAGAGAGAGAGAGAGAGAGAATGTAAAGGGTGTGAGTGAGTGAGTGAGTGAGTGAATTGAAATGAAGCGTGTGTGTGTGTGTGTGCATGTGCGTTAGAGTGTGTGTGTGTGTGTGTGCGTGCCTGTGTGTGTGTGCGTGCCTGTGTGTGTGTCTTTGTTACCTTCCATGCCTCCAGCTCCAGGGAGATCTCCAGTCGGTGCTGCACGGCCTCCAGCAGCTGGTTGTTGAGCAGCATCATCTCCGTCTTGCTGTTCAGGAGCTCCATCTCCATGGCCTTCTTCCTGAGGGACACAGCACACCACACCACAGCCCAAGGTCAAAGGTCATATTCAGTCTTTTTTTTTTTTAACCGAAGTGACTTACATTTTATTACAGGGGGTGCATTTCAATATGCAGACTTGCATCCTTCACTTGTGCTTGTGGCCTCATACCAGGAAGTGACGACATCACTGAGAACAGCATTGTATTTCAATATCTCGCAAAAGATTAATTGAAAAGTCATTTTCGCATTTGCAAGCTGGATAGTGAATGAAAAACAGTCCTCCAAAAGTTGTTGTGGCTAGGCTGACAGCTGGCGAGACCAGGAGGCGGGGAGAAGCCATAAGCACAAGTGGAGGACAGGAGTATGCATATTGGAATGCACTCAAGGTATTGGTTAAAGTGCATATCGCAGGTTAACCACTACTTTGGATCAATGTGTACACACTGTATTCAATAAATGATCCACATATATAAGTCCCTCCAAAAACGATGTTAAACAACGATTTTTGTTGTTTGTTGTGGCAAATGTGGGTTTAACCGTAACCTGGCGACTACGTCAGGCGAGGCCATGGGTGAACGTTCTAATTTTATTTGCCTGGAATTTTACATAGGCGAGGTGATGATCACTAATGATATAACGGCCGTGGCCTGCAGGCCTATAATAGAAATCGCAACTACCGGTAATCGTGCAGCTTTTCTCATGCAGGGCACTGTAACAACTTCTAAATGATTTAGTAACTTTTGGCCAACTAGTTTTAGTAGAAATGCTATTCATGCAGGGTTGCAAATTCTGCTTGGACCTATAGGCTAGACTAGGCTATGCGACATGGGCTTCTTTTTTTTTTTTTACTAATCCCTTCATATTTTTGGGCTTGCTTTTAATCATTTTTAATTAACTGCCAATATCGTGTCAGCTAAATGCAATAGGCTACCTAAATTACAAACAGCACAAACGGGTCTCTTGAAATGATCTGCGTAGCCTAAAATGTGGTGCTTTTCGCCCGACTGGGGAGTGACTGTCCATGGTGCTGAAATCGCGTCAAACTTTTCCTAGGTGCAAAACAGTAGGCTAAAGTAAGTCATGTCGCTGTTGTAAAAATCACATGGTCTATTTTCAATTCAATAGAATTACATGCAACTTCAATAAAGGTCACCCACATGCGTGTCACAAATCAATAGCATAGGTAACCCACGCGGCGGCGGGACTATTTCGGTTAACCTATATTCCTTGAAAAAAAAAAAAAAGTCCGTGTGTCACAAAAAAACTGCACTGTCCGTTATTATAGGCCTACCAAACGAAAGTATAGAAGAAATCAAGTCTTCAGTTTCAATAATCCACGTTGTGTGGCGCAAATCCAAGCCTTCCAAGTCTCTCGCGGCCAAAAGTGACTAAGCTCACCTCTGATGATATAGCCTACTTATGTTCCAGGTTACTCACGGCACTGAGACGATGCAGGATAATCCATGGAAAGTCTTCAAGTAATCCAAACAGAGCGGTTCAAGCAAGACAGTAAAACAATAGTCGCCAGATCAAATAGCCTAGGCCTATAAACATAAATACCAAAACTAGGCCTATGTAGTTTTGGTATGACGTTTGATAAAAGCATCTCATTCAGATGGCCAGGGAGAGAGGCAAACAATCTTTCAACAGCGTTGGCTGGAGCCTTCGAGTAGAGCCTTTTGGTTGTATCTTTTCAGTCTCTATTTTCCTACTACGCGCGTTGGATCACGTTTTTAGATGCGTCCCAGCATCTCTATAAGAGGGTAGGCTATGTCTGTCCGTCCGTCTGAAACGCGTTCTTCAAATTGTTCCCTTCTGTGTCCACAAGGTGGGAGAGTTGACTACTTCGCCCAGAGCACGCAGCTGATTGCATTGTGAGACAAGTGCAGCGCGAGTACAATGCAAGTGCTGGTACATTGAATAAGAAGCAGTGATAACGCACCAGTTGCCCTAGCCAGGACAACTGAGGGGGCATTCAATTTTCGGCATTATTTTGCGTTTGGGCCGTGGGAGGCAACTTCGTTTCGTTTTCACCAACACCACTGTGAAGTGTGTGTCACTATGTTCACGGTCTTTACCCCCTTATGACACTTCGGCCCAAGGATGTCAAACGTGAGGGGGGCGCTTCATCATGTTGTGTATGATAGTGTCACGTTGTGCAGCTCAACTATGTGGTTTGTCAGAAACTCGCGGCAACGACAATGAAACCTGGTGCTGGAAACAAGTAGAAAAATGCGCCATTTGACATACGGTGTACTGATGTTCTCGGACGTATTGCAATGGAGGTTCATTCGTTTTCTGCTGACGGCCGTGTGGACCGCACAGGTGCTTTCCGCTGTGCCCAGACAGATTGCTTTGCAGTCGTTTGAATTTGGTAATCTCTGGCACTCTTACAATGCAGCCGACTGTTTTGCACCTTGCCGTTAAAAAGCTTGGAGCGAATGATTCACCCAAACGGTTTTATTTATTTATCATTTGTCGCTGTTTACATTCTTTCCCACTTGGACATGATGCTGAAATGGCATGGTAGACCTACTAAAGGTTGATACTAACAATGTCTGGTAATTTGTAGTGTAGGCCTACTTGAAATTTGAAATCACATGGTAGGCCGCCTAGCCCTTCGAGACTCGCACTTTGAGGCAAGCGCAATCGTAACCACTCACCGCCCCCCCCCCATTTTTTTTTTTTTTTTTGGTATAGTTCGAACACTGGTAGGATATTTTACTGCCTCACGGTCACATGGCACCCTGTAGCGGTCATGATATAATATTGGCAATGATATTTATTTCATACCCGTACGGCATAATTCAATCACACACCGTACAGAATACAGGGCTACCGCTACTGCGGGCTACTGAATGGCCTCGCCTGACGTCACACAATAGATTAGAATTCTTTGAACATGTTACTGAAAATACACACTTTTCCTCATTATATTTCATTTTCTGATACCCTGTTGCATGAAAAAAATGATGGATAATTGTTGAAGTGGTAGAACTATCAAAGGAAGTCCATTATTTTGAATAAAAATTTACCTGAGATATACACTTTAAAGTCCCGGGAGCAATGTGGGGTTAGGTCCTAAGGGGGGAAAACACCACATCAAAGTCCAAGGTCATACTCAGTCTTTTTCTTTTTTAAAAACGTCTTCACATGTTCCAGACATACTTTTTTTTTTATCCAAAGCGACTTACATTTTATTACAGGGTGTTGGTTACTTACAGTCCCTGGAGCAATGTGGGGTTAGGTAACATTTGCATATACAGTTTGTATGTACACAAGGCCTTAGTTAGTAGTAGCAATGAAGGAGCGACAGCAACACTGGTATTAAAGGGTCACACTGATGCTGATGTGGTGGGGAACTCACTTTGACACAGCCTGGTCTCTGTCACGCAGGGCCTGCTGGAGAATGGCACTGTCCTCATCCTTGCTGTTTTGCTGTGAATCATGGGAAACGGAGTCTTTCAATGATAGTTCAGTGACGACATTCATCTCTGAGCTGTAAACATCAATAGGGTGCCTAAGACATGCCCTTCTACTTCCGGCAATATTTTTGAAAAGAAGTGAATGGGGCAAAGTTCTGATTCCGTTTGACATGTGCTCTCGATTCCACATATGATAGCAGTGAATTTTAAACATTTGGATTAGCGTCGCAAGACCACTAATTTTCGGCCGGCAAGAAACAGTGATTTTTGATTACAATGATTACAACGTGTCGTGCACCTCATGTATTTGACGTGAACCGAGGCTGAAGGCGCTCTATCCAGTCCTACGGCTGCACTGCGGCTAAAGTGGCTGCACGTCAGACATGCGACTTCTCTTGTGTAGTCCAAATAATTACCTATTTTTGCTCACAAACAACTCACAAGTCACTTGACAAGTGAAGTCGATAACCACACCATTAATTGTCATTAATTCTGTCGTACAGCATATGAGTGACATAGGGGGAAATGCGAGGTGGATTCGGAAAATAGCTTTGATCAGTCCAGTAGAGACCAGTCCATTTTTTTACATTCTCAGGCCCCATGAGACGTACGGAAGCGGCAGAGACTTAGGCACCCCATTCAGTCTACACACACACACACACACACACACACAAACACACACACCTTAACCCGCCAGAGGCTCTCCTATCCGGGGCTGGTATGCCAGGAGAGGGGGGCCATCTGACCTCCACAATTAACCACAAACACACACAAACACACACACACACAGACAGACAGACAGACAGACAGACAGACAGACAGACAGACAGACAGACAGACAGACACACACACACACACACACACACACACACACAAACAAAAACACACACGCCTCACCTTGGTGTGGTTGAGGGCCAGTGTGCGTGCCACCTGCTGCAGCTGGCTGAGGGCCGTGTCCAGAGTGCTGCTCCCCGACGAGGAGTCACCCTGACCCGGGGTCATATCCGTCAGGGGGAGCAGCAGCCTCAAGATGCCCTGCACCTCATCGGTCACCTAGAGAGAGAGAGAGAGAGAGAGAGAAACAGAGAGAAAGAGAGGGACAGGTAGAGAGAGAGAGGGAGAGGGAGCGAAAGAGAGGGAAATGGGGGGGGGGCAGAGAAAGACAGACAGAGAAAGCGATAGAGCGTGTATAGAATACAGTGACTTTATTGATCCCAAACGCAAATAAAACAGCCAACTTATTGCACATGTGCATACAAAATGGAAGTTAGCTGGAAAAAAGATAATAATGGTAAAAATAAGTGATAATGTTAGAAATCTAACATGGTGGATTTCACTTTCACTTGAATACTGAAACAATTATGTCTGCAGACTTAAATCCTGAAGAAGGTCTTTGGCAATTAAAAGCAAATAAAATAACTCCAGGGTGCGAAATGTTTGGTTTTAATCTGGCATCTTTCTGTCACGAATGCGGTCTAATCCATTTAAACCTGAATCAAAGCATAACCTTCAGTTTATGAGAGATCAAATCACATTTGTAAAGAAATTACAATCATGTAATTGAACCTGGTTCTGAACTTCACATGCGTAAACAGCATACCAGTAGGCTATATTTACAATATATTCATCACGTGTCAACTGTAATGTGTCAACTGTCATAAGTGTGTCAACGTGTTATTTGAGCCATCGTTCATGCGGTATGTGAGCCCGCCTTATGTCCTACGTGTAGGTCTGTGAGCCCTCCTTATGTCCTAGGTCTGTTCTCAAACTGTGGGCCAGGGTCCACTAGCGGGCCACAAAAGTATTCGAAATTCATTTGATTTTTATTGTTTATTGGGCTGGAGGCAGGCCCCAAACATTTGTGAAAATTTCACGTGTGCCCAAAGTTGGAAAATGTTGGGAACCCCCTGCCCGAGGTTGCTAAATGAGTCTACATTAGATAAATGGGCAAATGATTTGAGTACAGTACACATACAGTGCCTGCTGCTGGTTTGAAGTTGATGTGTGTGTGTGTGTGTGTGTGTGTGTGTGTGTGTGTGTGTGTGTGTGTGTGTGTGTGTGTGTGTGTGTGTGTGTGTGTGTGTGTGTGTGTGTGTGTGTGTGTGTGTGTGTGTGTGTGTGTGTGTGTGTGTGTGTTTTGTTTGTTTGCTCTGTAATAACAGCATGGTTATGGTATGGGTATACGTGTGTGCCTCGCTGCTGTCCTGGCTGTGCTTGCTTTAAAGTGATACTGTCCCATTTTTGGAAATAAGCTTATTTTACACCTCCCCTTGAGTTAAATAATAGGGTTTTACCGTTCTCCTGTACTGTCAACCGTTCTCGGGGTATGGCAGTGCAAATTTTACCTCCATGCTAGCAGTTAACATTGAGTCCTATGAGACCAGCTCGCGGCTAACTGGTCTCATAGGACTCAATGTTAACTGTTAGCTTGGAGGTAAAATTTGCACTGTCATAACTAGAAAACGGTTGACAGTACAGGAGAACGGTAAAACCCTATTATTTAACTCAAGGGAAGGTGTAAAATAACCGTATTTCCAAAAATGGGACAGTATCACTTTAAGGTGTGTGTGTGTGTGTGTGTGTGTGTGTGTGTGTGTGTGTGTGTGTGTGTGTGTGTGTGTGTGTGTGTGTGTGTGTGTGTGTGTGTGTGTGTGTGTGTGTGTTTTGTTTGTTTGCTCTGTAATAATGGTATGGGTATGGTATGGGTCTACGTACAGTGTGTGGCCTGTTGCTGGGGGACTCACTAGTTTGACGCCGTGTCGGCCAGCATGGGCGGAATTTGGGTTGTGCGGATGGGCGGGATTTGGGTTGTGCGTACTCGTGGATTTGGAAGCTCGTGCACAGCTGTAGTGCTGGGTGATTTTGTCGATACACAAAAACATTAGGCTACTTTAATTCTCAATCGGCGTGCACGAGGGTTGTTTTGTCCCCTCTCGGGGCGACACGGCGTCAGTGAGTCCCTGTTGCTGGCTTGACCTGCAGTACTGTACCTGCTGCTTGTGCTGGCTCCAGTTGGAGTCGGTCTGTGTCTGGAGACGCTCCACCTGGGCCTTCAGCTTCAGGCTCCGGCGCCGTCCCAACTCCACCTCCCGACGCACCTCCTTCAGCTGCACACGCCACAGACCAGAGGAGGAGAATAGAGTCGAGCAGAGAAGAGCATAACAAAATAGAATAGAGTTGAGCAGAGTACAACAAAATAGAATAGAGTTGAGCAGAGTACAACAAAATAGAATGGAGTTGAGCAGAGTACAACAAAATATAATAGAGTTGAGCAGAGTACAACAAAATAGAATAGAGTTGAGCAGAGTACAACAAAATAGAATAGAATAGAATAGAGTAGAGTAGAATAGAATAGAATAAAATAAAATGCTGTTATTATTGGGAGGTTTGTTCCATAACATTTGCTATTGTACCCACTTCTATTAGGTCAGTCATGAATAAGCGTTATTATAGGGTTGTGCAATATATTGAATTGATATTGCGATATCAATGTTGCTGTCAAACGATTTCATGAAATTGAGTTGAAAGTGAAACAATTTATTGTTATTTTAAAATATAGGTTTTTTTTTCTATATTCATCATTTAATATTTGAATATCTCATAATTCATATCTGGACGATAATTGTTTCCCATGTTCTTTATGTAATATGTGGACCTGGAAAAGAGCTTTCAAAAAACATCAACACCATCTCTGTGTGACTTAAAATGACTGACATAATCATGGATGACTGATCTTAATTACAACTTTTTAGTCTGTTTCTTCCTCAATATTGGTGTTGGGTTCCTGCAGTTCTAGAGTGTGCCACTATAAAGGCATACTAAGTTTAATGAAAATCTGTGTCGACAAAGTGTATGATTTCACAACAAATTACCTTTTTGATTTCCTTATGACTTGCTAATGCTTCTAATTTAATTTAAGACCATTTTCAGTTCTGTTCAATAACAAAATGTTTTGAAACTCGGTTTTGCTACATTTAGTATTTCAATCGAAAACAAGAATACTGCTGTTATTGGGAGGTTTGTTCAATAACATTTAAATTGTACCCTAAAGGTTGACAACACCTCCTTCAGCTGAGCATGGGGCTGGTAGGGACAGGAGAAATAGCATAGTAGAATCAATCAATTGAAAACAATAGAAAAGAGTAGATGAAAAAAATCTGTTCTGTTCACCAACATTTTAAGGTGGCCAGAGTAGGAATTGCAACTACTGTATGCTGCTCACTGAAACTATGCTGCCTATTTCCAAATCTAATCTTTCATGAATATTTACTAAGTAATAAACTAATATTGACTAGTATGACCAAAGTAGAGTAAGTTTTGCAGCTAAAATGGCAGACATGGAGAGGATCCACCTTTTCATATAAAAAGTGCAATTTTCCCAGTCATAATGAATACTTAGAATTTGATGGTGGATGTAAGTATTTATGAAAAAGGTGACATTTGTGAATGGGCTGCATATATTCTGGAAATAAACTAAATAAAAAATATTACACAGTGTACCTTTAATATTGTAGCCTACTAGCATAATTAATGACACATTCTGGGGCTGGAGCTGGGCACATGAATAGAATACAATACAATACAATAGAAAAGAATAGAATAGAATAGAATAAAATGCAAACTGTAAACTCTACAAGCCATCCATGCTAAACTCTGCTGCCCATTTATTTTACAAGCACACTGAGCTGGGGTTGGTGGTTGTTGTTCATTTGAAATCCTCGATTTGAGACCATCAATACACTTTACATGACCCCTAAAGACCCAGGAGGGCTGGAAAAAGGCAGTATCGACACATTGGATTGCAACAGATCATTCAGAGGTGGCAAGTCTACCAATAGTCATGGCTTTGATTTACAAAGGAACAAAATCACTGGGTGTTTCTGTTTATGTTACTATGTCCATTGGAAAAATGTTAACTATTATTACTGAAATTGGTACTGATGGTTCTCGCTGTGACAGAAACTCACTCCCATCCCAGGTAGGACTCTCTGTTCTAAGTGACTGTGAACAGTTTCTTAGCTTGCATGGAAAGTTAACCATTTGAGCATCATTAAGACTGTATTCTACTCTACTAATAGTCAGTCAGCACTTCACTCTCCGACAGTGCTTTAGTTTCTAGTATCGGTTTCTGCTGTCACATTGGAGTTTTAAAAGATAGTGCCCATGGAATGTTGACTTTCTGGGTAGGCTACACCCGCCATCAGAGCCACATCATCACATGCACACATTATAAAGACATAGGCCGGCCTATAGCAATATTTCTTTATTTAGTTGGTAAATTATTGTAACCAGTTGGGAAATTAACAGGGAATTACAACTGCACATAGTACGAATCAATCTGAACTTCCAATGCACTCGGCCATGCCCCACAAGTCAAACAAACCCATTCCTTCAGCTTTCCTTAGCAACCATTGACAGCACACACAAATCGATTGTTTATTAGCGCCCGTTACGCACGGGTTTACGCAATACGCGTAACGCTGTAAAACAGTAAAAATCGAGTGTTTCGCCTGCTTACCGTGTTGGACACTGGACTGGACACCCTCCGTCGCAGTGGGCTGCCGCTCCTCAGTAGGTCTGGCAGAGTACCGTCGACATACGGCCTTCGTGGTGAGTTCATGGCGGGCCCAAGATCGTCCTCAGCCACAACCTCCAGCACAGGTCCCTCGCACTCCTCGGATAAAACACCGTTCTCCGACTGACCACAGTTGGATTCGAGGTTTCCTGCAACGTCCACCATCGAATCACAGTCGCCCTCCTTCTGATCCTCCGGCTCGGTGCTTGGAAGAGAACTCACACTCTCTGTGTCAGTGACAACGATACCCACCTCCACTTCCTCACCCCGTGGGTATTCATAGCTCCTTGGTTCCATTAGCCCCTCTAGTATGCTCAAAGGGGTGCAGACATTGCGCCTGGCGAAGACCACCGGCTCAATGTAGTTCCCCGTCTCAGATGTAGCCGCTGGGTTCATCATGGACTCTGCAACAATAACAGCAGTGATTGCGGCACTGGTTTCAGTAAAGGGCCGAGCGGTGGAACCACATGTGGAATGTTGGTCCACCTGTTCTACCTGTCTGTGGATGTGGGGCGAGACACCGTCATCATGGAACGGTTTGTTTGGGGCGGTGCGTCATTCGCGATGTCAGCTGTCTTGTGAATAAAAGGGGAAGTTAATTGACTATGGCAGTACCTAAAAATATGGCCAACACAAGTCCCTAAAATATAACACTTACCACCCACACCCAAATACGTTCAAGCTTCCTTCTTTGTCATGCTAGTTTGCCACATCCTGTTGCAATCCACCAAAGCAGACTTGCAAAGTTGGTAGCCTACATTGCATTATATTAATGCTCCAAGCACTCATGGGCATTTTAGGTGTGGATGGTGAGTCCATGCCACTTTTGAAGTAAACCTAGCTTGTCCCCACCACTTTTTCACAAATGTAATGCAAAAATGGTGTACCTAGACAATGGTGTACCTGCCATATTAATGTATCCATCACTTTTCAAACCAAACCTTGTATACTTTTACAGACTACTTACAGACATTTAATGTTGGCCAAATATAATTTAATATAATGTGAGAATGTGATAGTAACTAGAATGCCATTTCTGTAAGTTCAACTGGGTATGTCTGCAATGGCTATTTAAACTTAAATAGAAAGGTCCATTAGAGCATTAACATTATATTAAACTGATTTCAGGTTCATCCCCTCCATACCCCCCAACCATCACCACACACATACACACACACACTTATCATAATGTGGCGTGGGACCAGTGTGAAGTTATGAGCCCTAAATCATTGATCTAACCCCCAACATCAGCAAGACCCCTGTGCTGAAACCTTCAGAAAGACAGTAAAGAGTTAACAGCAGGCTGTAAACATTACGCATTTAATGGCTTTTTCAGCGACAAGCTTTTCTCAAACAAGAGGTTAGAGCATCATCACTGTAGAAAAATATTACAATTCATTTTCAACACATTTGTTGATAAAATCACAGCAGATCACCAAACAATTCATATCCCACAAAGTAAAGACAATTATTGTCATTATATTTTTTTGCTATTCATCTTGCTAAACATTAGTCATCTCCCAAATCCAAAGCTTTTATCACCATAAAAATAACAATTTATTTATTGGGGCTACACTATTTGCTAAGTAGTTAGAAGACCTGTGCCCTCTCCTCACAGGTCAAGCAGCTATAACTGGCTTTAGGTGACCGCGACAGGCATCCAAATGCATGAACTATCTGCACTCGCGTCTCTGTGCTTTAGTGCTAAAAATCACCATTACTCTGCTCCTCTTACACAAGGAGCCTTACACATTTAGTATTTAGTTACATAATTTATTATTTGAGTGTTCTCTATTTGAGTTGTGTGTGCGTGTGCGTGTGCGTATGTGTGCGTGTGTATGTGCGTGCGTGCGCATGGCATTTTCTCTTAACAGAAAAAGGGCAGTAAAGCGTAGATATCTGACTGACTCTCAGACATCCAGTTCCAATTGGACTTGATGCAACACAATACTGTTGGGAGTGTTTGACAACAGACTGATGTGGGAGTGTTTAGAGGCACATTTGTTGACCTTTTTTAAAATACTTTTTATCAAGGAACTTTAGCATCAAAGCTGATATCTGGTAACAGACAAAAAACAATATGAAGGCCAATCACTGTGATTCAGCGTCTCCAAGCTTTACTTTTTGGCAAAACCCCCGAGAGACATGCACATGGGGGAGAGACAGAGGGACTATTCAGGCTGTTGTGGGGAAAACCCAGAAGTTCATGAGCTACACAATTTTCACTTCTCCTTTAACGTGAGTGCAATGATAACAAGACCAGTGTTTGTATGGAGTAAAGCAGGAATAAACTGAATTTTACCCGTAGCAATGAATGGCTACTCCCACAATAAGTCAGATAAATACAACCATGTGAAGGAAACAAGAACAGCAAGATACTGATGCAAGTAGACTAAAATTAGATTGTGTGGTGAGAAACCGATGAAAAGGGATCGATGTTGACACATTCAAGACACGCTCATGATTTACAATAAAAATCAGATTCTCCTAATGCTGGATTGGATCTGATGGGGTTTGACTCCATGGTCACATTTTTAAACAGAAATATTCTGTAAACTGTGGCTGTTAAAGAAGTAGGTCAAATACCACAGGAAACCGTCTTCTTCACACTAGAACTGTCATTTTTCCGACCAGGAGTGGTAGTGCCTAAAGACAAAACACTTAATTCTTTTTGCTTTGTCTTTAACCGTAAATCAAAAGTGGTTGGGTGGGTGAGTGAGAGAGAGAGAGAGAGGAGAGAAAACACTTAAACCAAAGGGAAACATGTAAGCACACTGACATCCCAACATGGATATAGAACTCATAGATGTCGCATTGACTGCCTCTGTAATGGAACGAATGACTCATTTTGATAGCCGCAATCTTTGCAGGGTAAACGCTGCTTGCTTACATGAACATCAATTGGTGGCAAAGCAATATGGAAACCCTCCTACAGATAAAGGCGGTAAAACAACATCTCAGCTGATGGTATGAAAAACATAGGAACACCGTAACCAAGACGTTGGTGCTTGAAGGTTGGCCATGCCAAAAGGCTGTGAATGTGACATCTAGTGTTCTGGGGTGCATTTCTCATAGCCATAGTTGCTAACTTCATTAGCTACTTTGTTGTTTTCAATGCAATTTCCCATTGGCAACTACCCAGGTTGCTAACAGGCTAACAACTACACTTTCGAGAGATGCACCCCTGTATCCATGGCATCCAATGCCTGCCCCGAGGCCCTTGACCTCCCCCACAGGTGACTTGGTTGGATCCCCCACAGAGGAGCTCCATCTTCATGATGGCCTGAGAGGCAGGTTTAGCGTCCGCAGCGCTACTTCATAGGAGATGCTTTGGTGGGGATCATTATCCTGGACTCCATGTGCTGAATGAGGGGGACTAGGAGGATGACGAGGAGGAAGAAATGGGGGTGGGGAGGAAGAGGAGAGGAGATGAGATGAGGAGGGGATCAGAACGGAATGAGCGGAAAGGACAGAGGAGGAGATAAGGGGGAGGATGAGAAAGGAATGGAGCGAGAGGAGGAGGAGGAGGACAGGAGCAGAGAAAAAAAAGATTAAGAGTGGAGGGGGAAAAGTATATGAGGAGAGGAGAACAATTAGGGAGAAAGGAACAGGCAGGAGAGACGAGGAGGAGGGGAGAGATGAAGAGAGGTATGGAGGGGAAAAAAAAAAACTTTTCAGTACCCTTACAAAAGTGTGGAAAATCTCAAGGTCATCAGAGGTCAGATCCAAATGATTTCCACATCTTAGCACACACATTGGGTCCTTTCCATTATCCAAACTCCTGTCCTCTACTTTTGCTTGTGGCCTCACCACACAAATACACCTACCGCGATATGAGCGAGGCGAGCGACGGAAGTAATTAATTTGTATTGAGTCGCGCGACAAAAGCGATTCTGGAGACTAGAGGCGATTTGCGCGACGAGAGCGACAGTTTGAAGTTGAAATCCTTTCAACTTTCTATGATGCGGTTCGGCGACCAGCCGCGACAGCCAATGACTGTATAGAGGTCAGTGACCACAGCCAATGGGAATGTTTGAATGCTTTGCCTTCTGCCTGTACGGACATACTCTAGTCTCTTCAATCGCTCGTATCGCTTGCTGCTGCACTCTGTCGCTTGAATCGCATCACGCCTGGTCTATTCATGCGGTTACACTTTCCTGACGCTCCATCACCGTGAACAAAACAATTAAGTTTCCCTGCTGTCAGACTAGGCACAACAACTTTTGAGGGCCTTTTCCCCATTCAACTTTGACAGCGAATGAGAAAATTACTTCTTAGGAGTTAGGAGCTGTTTCCACGTAGCAGGGTATTTTTAAATGTGGATTTTTTTTTCTCCTGGTTACATTGGTTTTGGCCTTCCGTTTCCTCGTAAGCATATCGAAAATCCTGCTTTAGAAATATGCCAGTTAGGGGGCTAAAATGCACCTGTTACAACGGAGTTTTTATTTGTATCCCCATGTTGAGTTTCCACCTAAACAGGAGAAAAAAATACCCACAAATATCCGGCTACGTGGAAACTGCACCTTAATTGCACTTTTGTGGGATATCTACGTACAATTGAACTTGTATCAGCTTGCGAGATCATTACGAGGCCACGAGCACAAGGGAGGACAGGAGATTGAACGATGGAAAGGACCCCTTATGATAAGAACTAAGGTGGAAATGTATTGCCTTATTCACAAAATGCTGACTGTTTACACGTAGGAATATAACGGCACTGCTAAGAAATGAAATCTGCATTCACAGAAAGACTTTGCAATCTGTGAACAGTCATGCGAGTCTCACCTGTGTAGTAGACTGCTTCATCCCAGCCTTCATGCTTCCAGGCAGCGTTCCTCGTGTCCTCTCTGGACTGCAGGTCTTTGTAGGCTGCAAGGGAAGCACACCACCTTACACGGTCAGCGGAAACAGTTTTTTTTTTTTTTTTTAATAGATAGGACAGTGAATGAGTGATAGGAAAAGAACGGGGAGAGAGAGATGTGGGAAAGGATTGGCATAGGACCAGGGCCGGAATCAAACCCGTGTCGCCAGCGTAGCAGCCCAATGCCCTACAATTAGAGCCACGGCAGGGCCAGTTTTTTTTTTATTATTTTTAAAATAAATAACATTTCCAGGCTAAATTCCTAACAATAAGCACAAAAATTAGAATGTGAATCATATTCATCATTGCAACAGATATTACAAGGCTGTTCCCCTGGGTTTTCCCCATAAACATGCATTGACATGCAGTACACACGTCTGACTTAACTGACTATATATTACTGCATTTTTTTTTGTTTGGATACAAACAGCTGATACACCATTGTGTCCATATCACAATAGCAAATTACAAGGCAGGTGCTGGACTGGCCGTACCCCAGAGGTGATGCACCATGTACAGGCTCCCGATCTGCGAGAAGAAGCCTCCACAAGCCTCCTGGTTCTCCTGGCGCAGCTCAATGGCACGGGCCCTGTCAACAGTCTCCAGGTCAGTTTCATACGGGCCAACTCAACCAGCAGGACTTAAAAGGTAAGTGTGTAATTTCAGCAGTTTATTTCCAAAATGTATATTGCCCATTTGTACATTTGGTGCTTTTCATTAATATTTACCAAGTACAAAAACAAATATTGACTGGTCTGACCATTGTACCCATAGGTTGTGCAGCAAAACAGGTTTATGAGTTGTCATTCGAATTGGTGGATTTACATGTAAAGCCTCCACCTACTCATGTATGAAATGTACATTTCCAAATGGGTTAGAAAAGACATTTGTGAATAGGCAACATAAATTCTGGAAATAACGAATTAATAACAAATTACACACTGGACCTCGCACAAAAAACACCACCTTTGTGGATTTTTTAATTTTTGGACCGTCCCAAAAAGGTGCAGTGTTCCTTTAAGAAAATTCGCCTCACCTCAGAACATCAGCAGCAATACATGAACAATTTCATAAGATAACAGTTTGATTTTCTGCATGATTTGATTCTTTCAGATTTTAAGTGCAGTCATTTCTCTGCAGGCACTTTGAGCAAATCAATGTCAACTTTTTTCCTTCTGTTTTGTAGACCATGCTGGTACAGTTAAGAATCAAGATATTACATACGTCTCTGTTGTATTTAGTTATTGCTGGTTCGTCATGCAATTTGAAGAAAATTCAATGTGAACGTTATGGCAGGCACATTGTATGCATTGCATTGTTTGAATTACAACATGCAAAAATAGATGTATTAAATTAACTAAACAGCTTAATTTGGACCCAATGTTTAAGTAGTTAAAACAAACCATTCATAAAACTCAGCAACTACATCTGTGAAGGCAACGATAATAAATACATGTAAGCAACCACTAGTAGTAAAAGAGGGTATGTTCTTCATATCTATGCAAATCACTTCAATGCAACATAAAACATCATAATGTGGTGTTACAATTAATAATCTGGTTAAATGCCGTATACTGTACATTAGGTTACATCCTATAGTGCATTGACAGAAGAGTAGAGGTCTTACCAGTAGTTTCCCCATTCAATCATCGTTCCAGGCTGGAAAGAAAACATGACAGTCACTTTCCTCAAGTCAGATATGTCAGGGTGTCTGCATATTTTGACTACCAAATGTAATGCCTCCCATGAAAATATAATACCATTCTTCAAAAAAACCATGGCAATAGATGGCAAAAGATTAGGCTTTTTAAGGCCTTAAAAACCAGATATCGCAGAGACCCTTAGGATAGCAGTCTCTTATTCAAGATCATTCAACTGCACAGACACAATGCACAACTATCCTGATATGATGTACATGAGCCACAATGTACACACCTACCACAATGCAGCGATGCCACAATACACACAAGAGTTTAATAGTATGCATTTAATCTATTCCCCACACAAGCCTACAAACCAAATTTAGTGACAACCGAACAGAGTAATTGACAATTGAAAAAACAACAGAAGGGGTGACTGGAGCTAAGTCTGACCATAATTTTAAGAAACCTTATTTCCTTGAGCCAAAGAGCACCTGCTAAAGAGGGAAAAAGTGAAGCAGCACTCCTCCATGATCAACATTCCCTAGTGAACAGTTGACTTTTTTTAGCATAACAGAAGGGGTGAATATTTAACAACCCCCTCCCGGAGAACAGGCAATACTACCATGTTGAACTCTCAATGTGTTATAAGGACAATCTGTGAGGAAAAACATCCTGCACACATCCTGAGAAAATACTAACCACAGGCATTTAACGGTTTCAGTGTTAACAGGATGGAATTTGCTGATGCTAGGGGGATCACACTCCTTTGGTTTCTATCGTGGATGTTTTTGCATGCATTACATTTCGAAATGGGACACGGACTACATGCCTTTACAGACTGAACATATACAATAAGAGTACAGTACAATTGTAATAAAATTGGCCGAAATTTTCCCAGTAACATATACATGTGCATTCTCTTCTGACACGTTTAGGCCGACTGAGAACCGTGCTGGTGCCCGTTTCTGCACTTTATAGTAAACTGGCTGGCTTGTTCACACCGCAGATATTAGTGTTCCCGAACTGAAAAGATGGTTTGCAATGCAAACCGTGACGACGACGTGGATGTCAGCAGGTTCATCTGGGTAACACAGTCACGTGCAGAAAAGTTCAGTTCGGTATGAACATGGGTGGTTCACAGGTAAGTTTAGAGTCAAGCGTAACTGGTGTGGGTACGGGCAACTGCACAGCTCCAGTCGGCCTAAAAACAGTATTTGTGCTCTTTACTTTTAGCCAAGCTTTCGGTCTGCAGACCTTCCTCAAGAGGAAGGTCTGCCGACCGAAAGCTTGGCTAAGTAAAGAACACAGAGATACATTTTTATTTTATTTATTAGTTTTTTTTGTTTATGTTTGGCACCTTTTAATCAAGGGGGCAGTGTAATCTGGTAAAATCTCTATAACATCTACAGCAAGTGGCACCTACCCTGAGCTGGTTAAATGTTTATAACATCTACAGCAAGTGGCACCTACCCTGAGCTGGTATGACCTGAGCTCATAGACGTTGGGCCCCTCTCGAGGAACAGGCTCGTTCCAGAAACTGAACTCCAGGAGGAGCTGGTTGCGACGGGACAAGAGCATCTTTGAGCGCTCTTTTCGGAACTCCACAAACTCCTGTGGAATCAAGACAATGAAACAAAAACGGGTAGAACTTCATCAGTGTTCCTGTATCTATTACAGCGCATCATCAGCAGCATGCCATATTTGGTCAGAATCTGATGCCAGCCCATTCAAAATAGATATCATTTACCAACAGGTGTACATTTGCAGCAAAGTGCAGTTATGTGTATTAGGTCTTTCTGTGTATGACTTGTATCTACAGTATGTCGTGTATCTATGTATCTAGGTAAACTGTCAGACACCTTAATTTCCCTCAGGATTAATAAAAGTAATCTCTACTCTAATATATCCTTGACTACTGTGTAAAAACACTTGAACGTTTACTCAGCATACTGTATAAACCTTTTATTACTTATTAAGTTACCTTATTCTTTCTCAGTTTGCCCATGACATCAGTGAGAGCTGGATATCCCCCTCGGTACCTCCAAAGGTGAACTGGGAGAGACAGAAAAGCATTATTTATCTTATTATTTTATCCAAGGCGACTTACACTTCTTTTAAGTACAGGGTATTGGTTACAGTCCCTGGAGCAGTGTGGGGTAAGGTGCCTTGCTCAAGGGCACCTCAGCCATGGAGTGAGATAGGGAGAGGTAAGGGTGGGATTCGAACCAGCAACCCTATGATCAAAGAAAGTGGATCTAACAAGCAGCGTCAGTTTGTTTCTTTTCCGGTATCCACTTTATGACGGATGAACGCCCCTTTAGGAGACCTACGGTTAGGAGTCCTGAGGTTGAGAATCAATGAAGTCCCCTTAGCGCTGTAGATGGCGGTAGCGCACGTCTTGCGCAAACACCTCAAAAAGAGAAGAAGAAGTAGGGGACAACGCCCCCTTAGGAGACCCAACTTGAGCACATGCTTTTGCATTGAGTGGTCGTGTTTTGCGATATCTTGCTCTGATTCAGTATTTTTGCTATGATCTTAAGTCCATCTCTTTAACCACTATGCCATGGCTGCATAATTACTGTAATCGAGCAGACACACCACAATGGTCACGTCACTGCTATGTGGTTTAAAAAAAAAACCTGCTCTTTGTGATTTGCTAAAGGAGGAATACACTCATGGAAGTTCTAAATGGAGTTATCATCATGAAGTAGATGTGGAAATATCCAAACTAAAACACATATCACACCCTGCTCATTAACCTCTTAAAGTTCGGGGTGGTCGGTACCGGGTTCAATGACTTTGAACTTGAACTTGATCTTCATTCCGCAATTGTTTAAAATCCAGGTGGTGTAATAAACCCAGGAACATTATATATCATTGGAAAGCTTAGAACCTCAGGAACACACCTAGCACTACTATACAGGGATTTGATCATATTGTATGTGCATTATTATCAATTTATTACACAATGTCACCTTTCAAATTTGACCCCCTCAAGCACCCCTCGCCTGATGTCTCCCTACCTTCCTAGGATGAGTGGACATCCAAACATGAACATATCCTTATCAGCATGGTCTCAAAATGTCTGTTACAATCCAAGGTTTATGAGAGTGTAGTCTTTTTTTACTTTATTTCAACCAAAAGTTGTACAACTCCAGTCAAACAAAACCACTTTATTGTGAAAAAAATGATCATGTTTTTCCCCCTCATGAATTTTGCTGTTTTCGTCCACACTGCCATATTTTTCACATGATCAATGATATTCCACATGATCCCCAGACTCTGCTGATTACATGGGCAGCACTGGGGTGGCTCTGTGACATTCCTACCCTGAAAGACAAGCCTTAGAAGAGAAGTAGGCAGGTCCTGCTTTACACAGCTTCGTATTGGCTCATTTGCTTTGAATGACTGCAGCTCCCTCAAAGCAAGAGCTAGAAACTCCATTCAAAGACTGAGTGATAGCCCAGAGTCCAGGTTTTCAAATGAGTCATATAGCTCTTCTGTATTACACCCAGGGACAAAGGAATCTCAAATCTGCTCAACAATACCCCTTTCTTACCATGTTTTTACTGTACATAGTGTACAGTACCGTACAGTACTGTACAGCAACATCTCTGTAATACTACCCAAAAGGCATATCCAACCATGGCTGATGACTGTATAACACCTCCAGGAGTATGCTTTCATATGTGACTATGATAAGGCTTCTAGCTCAAAAGGTTCTTGTACAGTAAGACCTTATATGGGGGGTGCATTTTGACTAACTAAAAAAATATATAAAAAGACACTTGGTAAAACGCATGTGTATATCCACACATAATTGTCTTGGTAAAGGTCATATATAGATGTAGCAAGTTCTCCTTTGACAAACAGCTTCAGTAGACCTGTGATGAAGTCTTAAATATGTTTCCAATGCCAAATGTATCAGCTATACTGCTGAAATGTAGTAATTTCTAGGGGGTCTTCATGAACGCATTTCAGAAAAAAGATGTTCTAACCCTAAGTCCTTGGCAGTACATCACAAAATCTTCCTGTCACTTCCTGAAGATTCTACAGAGTCTCTACTTTCAAATGGTACCAGCCACTTCATGATGGGTCAAAGTATGCAGACACAGGAAGCATCTAAGTAGACGTTGTGCAAAACCTTAAAGTGTTTATGAAACGAAAACAAACGGTCATTCCCATTAAAGCCTTGTTTTTTCTGATGGCATCGATGAGACTTTGAACCCAATCATCCTGGAGGAACTTGTGAAAATGGCAACTCAAAGTGTGAATTCTGTGAAATTTGGTGTGACTAATGAGCTGGGCTGTGACATCATAGAGGGGAGTCCCTGGTTTGCTAGTATGGCGATCTGAGAAAACAACACACATTTGATGGACCCACATCTTATAAAGGAACCAAAATTCTGATACAAACATCAGCGTGTCGAAAAACCACACATCCAACCTCATGAGAAAAAAAAACAGCAGCACAAATCTATTTCAGAGCCACTGATACATCTGCAGAAAGTGACATGTCTGACAGGCGAAGTGACGATTGTTGACATAGCCTGACAGTTCGTTTTGTTTATGGTTACGGTTGCTAAGGGCGCTTTGCCATGACCCACAGATGACATGGCATGTGTATTTGTTGACAAATGGGGGGCATTTTGATTCAATTGCGCGATATAGTGTGATTGAAATGCATGTAGGCTACATGCAAAAATATCATCAACTAGAGAAAAAACGGAGGTATTAGGCTGTTGGAAAAACGCCCTATATAGCCTGAGTCCTCAGCATATTTTTAGCGTTTATCATTATTATTATTTTTTGTGCTCAAAGTCACAGGCGTCGCGTGTCCCTCAGCCGGACTCTGAGGACGAAGGATGTCCAAACGTCAGCCACACGTGCACCACAATACTAAAAACAAACAATCAACGCTTCAAAGTAGGCCTACGCTATGTGCATCTCTGTTTATTCGCTAAGCAGTAGCAGGACTTTTTCTAGGGTTGGCATGAGGGAGCATCATGGCAGGTTACAGGGGGTGTTCCCCCCCATGAATGAGAAATTTATTAGGGGCGCTCAAATATATATATATGTAAAAATAAAAGTATGAAGGTGCACCCACGGAGGTATGAGGGTGGAGCGCCCCTATTTCCCCGTTCAGAAAAAGCCCTGAGTAGCCCAATCTGTGAGTTGGCTGTCCTCGACTGAGAGCACCACGCTGATGTGCGGATATCCTCCCAAAACCAATTTATTGACCAGTTGAATGGCAATCAATACAAAGTGCATATTCCGAGAGCATTCGCATCGGTTTGGCATGCAATGTGCATTACCCTTTCCTGAAAATAACATACAAAGCAGATGGACAAGGTAAATCGAGTAGCCTAAAGCAAAGCAGTGCACTCACCTGTCTTCGTGCCCGAGCAGTTACAGGGCCAGTTTCAATCTGCACGCCGGCGATGTCAATTGTTGGAACTGCTTGAGGCAATAGCATTCTCTTCAGTCCAACCATGCCCGCGACCTCCACATTTGTGGTGAAGCACAAGGGGTGGAAATGTGCCGAACACAACATTGACCACGAGCTTGCTTCAAAACCACGCATTGGATCCACAGAGCCCTAGCTTGATTTAGCCTTCTCCTTGTCGGCCACAGTTCCATCATTCTTCACAGAAGGGAACTTGTGCAAAGATATTCCTTCTGTCAAGTAGCCATTTTTGCAGCTGGCACCGTTCGGCCCTCCAGCAACACACTGCTTGACACTGCGCTTTGTTTTGGTACTAGCCGCCATTGATCTGAACAAGGTGGAATGAGGTGAACTCACCCCTTCTATGTCACGCATATCATTTGCATAAAATTTGCATGTCACCAAAAAAACACTTTTTGGGAACGTTTTAACATGACTTTTAGGACAAAATATCACCCAGACAATATCCCATTTTATTCACAAGGCTTAGAACTTTCAGAATCTGTCCTGGAAATGGTCAAATTCCTTTACTTTGTTTTCGTTTCATAAACACTTTAAAAACACTCAAAAATAGCCCCGAAGCTTAAGAGGTTAAGAAGTTGATCTACCAAGACAATTCCATTCCTTAACCACTTATCAAAAAATATAGATTTCGTTTCACAACACATCTCCCTATTATTCACAAACTGCATCTTTTTTATACGTTTTCTTTTACACATGATATTATAGCTCCCACCCACCCCCTCCCTCCGTCTCCTATTGGTGCATTCCGCAAGTCTGTTCTGATTGGTCAAGAAAGAGGCAGCATCCAAGATCAGCTCCAACTTCTTGAATTGAAGGTTGTTTAAGGTTTGTGCGATGAACTGTATTTTTCATCCTAGCACATAATCATAATACATACTAACATGCTACATTCTATGAGGTGACAACTTCTGTTGGACAAAAAAAGGTGTTCAAATGGTATTGGCAAGCAGTGGGAAAATATCAAGAACACATGCAGGCAGCAGCAGCAAACTACTTCAGATTTGTAAAAACTGACGACTTCCTTTAACCTTATATGAAATCCTGGATGTAAAACAGTTGAGGAGGACTAGAGATAACTATAAGCAAATAAAGCGTCAGTTCACTGTTTACAGGCAACAAGAGCGGAGGCATTTGCATAGTGTGAAATGGCAGCTTGCCCAGGCTGGATGCGGAGGGGTGGCCAAGGTGACCATCTCCGTGACAGTGAAAAGGCAGACATATTTTTGGACAGGGGATTTTGGGGTCCTCCCCCAAGAAAATTTGCATTTCTTACATGCAATTTCATGCATTTTAATCAACCAGGTGTCCGGCTTAATGCTGTGCCGGACGCCGGACAAGGCACTGAATAATAGACGGACGGTCCGTCCTAAAGACCCTAGGGGTGGCCGAGCTCTCTCGCATACCTGCCTGGTCCTGCTCCCCGTACCAAGTGTTCCAGGTTCCCACCAGCTCACACGTGTACTCGGGGTCGTTGTGGATATTGGGGAGCATGGCTTCACTGTGTGGAAAGAGAGATTTGTTATTCTGAAGTCATTCATAGATTAATCACACTGCAAGAACTACAGCCAACAATAATGACAAGGATTTGCATATAAACTGTTTTCGATATACAGGACCAGCACAATGCTTCAAATGTATAGGGATTAAGGTCTCAATTACAGATTTGATTAGCCTGTTACAGAATATCAAACTGAAGTATGCCACATTTGAACGTAATTGCCGTCCTAGCATAGAAAAATGTACATGTAAGAGGGTCTTACCAAAGCTTGTTGTAGGCTTCCTGGCACTCTGGCTTGACATTGTGAACTACAAAAGAAATAGCTGTTTGAAATAATCCCAGCCAGGACAAACTCCACTGGCTGTTGCAAGACTAACACATTGTAATCCCCTTATTTTAAGAATATTCTCTGACTGATGAGAGACCAAGTTTGAAATGTGGTTATGGGCCTACATTGGATTTTGTAGAGGTTGTGGTCCTCTTTCTTGGCGAGCAGGTGCGAGTGGGCATCTTTCCTGGGGTTCACTTGGCGCACAAAGAGGGACTTGAACCAACTGTCTTCTTTTTTGCCCGGTGTTGCCGAGAGAGATCTGGTGATAGGAATGGAAAGCAGAGTTTAACCTTAACGTACACAGACATGGAAAGTTATTTTTAACTTTGTCCACAAAGGTCAAATCTATTTAGGCGTTTAAACTCGGCCCTCTTGTTCAAGAACTAGGTTAGAGCTACTTCAAATACAAATGTAACAATGTGGATCCACCTGTTGCACCAATAGTCACCATACTTGAGATACTGTGAATAAGTCAGATTTCACTCAAAGGCCATCGACACACTACAATCAGCATTCAAAGAATAAAAACACCATGCGGCAGTAGAATGTTTCAATGTAACCAAACATGTTGTCATATCATAATATATCACACAAGGCAGGTCGGATAAAGGTCAACACGTTCGGGTTCCATTAGGTGCCGAATGAGTCTTTCTGCTGCTGAAGAGCAGCGTTTGATTCCACGTCTGTGATATCTCTAGGCTACTAAAATCACAATCCAAGCAGTGACAGTAACTGAGAATAGGATCTACGAAAGCAAGAACGCCATGGTCACATGTTATGTCTAATGACCTTGAGCGACAATTCAGTGGCGATATAACATTAGCCTGAGATTACCCATGTGTTTTCCAACGGGGTCAACACCAGCGCGCACAAGCTTACAGTTTAACACTAGTTTGTAGTACGCAACGCATTGCCCTTCTCCGACAACAAGTATACCGACCTTCAGAAGAGCAGCAGCCCACATGTCTAGCAAACTGGAGTGTAAAACTTCCTCCTTGCATTGCACAGTTTTAATAAGTTGTGATTTAAGTGGCTAACTGATTAGCTTGTGTTAACCTACAAGTCTTGGGTGCACTGAGTGCACTGTTGTGTGCGAACTACTTGCACCTCAAATCACAGGTAGTTAGCTGCACAAGTTAGCGAACAAAAGCAAGCACTTTGTACACGCGGGTTAACATTTTCCATTCTGTTGTAGAATCTACTCTTGAACTGTAATTTTCACCTTATCGTCACAGAAACATGCTGGTTCCCTCGGACACCTTTTCTAGCCTGATTTAGGCCGTTTCCCACACTCTGAAGGACTCGAGTCGCCATCTTTCCCTGAATGATCTGAGTGTTGTTGTGTGGGGTGACCACACGGCCCCAGAGAAGAAACCTTGCGGCATGAACTTCTAATCTCTCACCACCAGAGGGCACTGTATTGAAGCTGCTTGGTAATTAGCGTTGGATAACCTTTTGAGCTACCATGTCTCTAGCCTGGTCCTGACCATCCCATAATACTACCATTTCATTTCGTATTTATTTAGTTATTTTATTATTTATTTATTTAGTATTGAAGCCAATCCTTTGGCGGAAGTACGTAGGATGGCTCGCGAGGCTACCATGTCTCTGCTTTGGGCTGGGTTGTGAACAGTGAACACAGTGAGCTCACTTTGTTCAGATGGGAATGAGATTAATTAGAAAAAAAAACACAATCTACTCCCTCCAGACAAAGGACAAAGTCAGTAAAAGAGTGACTGACTTGAGATATTTAGAAAAGTTATGTCAATCCAATTGCCCAATGTCATGGAACAAAAATCCTGTTTTATGTCTAGGCCTACTTACTGTTTGAGTCAAATAGTGAAAATGAAATCTCAAACCACCAGCCTTCATTGCAACCAGTCACTTATATCAAGGCTGCCCTTTATATGTTTGACTGAATGCTGCTCTGATGCTTGACTTAATTGTGTCTACTCTGCACTTCTGTGAGTATGGTTAGGCCTACAAAATAATTATTGCGGACAAATTTGTTGAGTCCTGGTCATGTTCAAGGTGATTCTCTTGTGTCAGGTCATGCTCAGCATGCACCATGGTTATCTCCCCATATACAGTGGTAGGCCTACACTAGGGATGTCAAACTCAGGCCCGAGGGCCAAATTTGGCCCGCGGAGCCATTTTATTCGGCCCCCGAGATCATTTCAAATCTCTATTATAGTTGGCCCACATACACCATCAATGTATAGCATAATATGACTTGAACATGAAATTTGCTGTGTCACAGGATGTGTAGACACATTTGAACTAACAAATATGATGAGAAAGATTGTATGTGAAATTTAACTAGGAGTATGAAGTGTATGCATGCACAATTTTAGTCCATTTTTAAAAATAATTGTGGAGTTTAGCCCGCGACTTATTTCCAGATTTTGATTTTGGCCCTCAGTCAATTTGAGTTTGACACCCCTGGCCTACAGTATAATAAGTAGGCCTACTGTTTGATCCCGTGCTGATTTTGCTTGTTCGCCTAATAAAGACATGATCAGTCTATCAAGTCAAGTCAAGTCAAGTCAGCTTTTATTGTCACTTTGTTCATATGCACAAGTCATACAAGGAAAATGAAATTACATTTTCTCTCTATACCATGCCAGGACATAGACATATACAGGACTGACATGAAGTGCAAGACAGGGCAGGTAACAGTGATGGACTGGTAACAATAAGTGGTCGATAATGACTACAGTACAAATAAACATTTAACATTTACCATTCAACATTTAACATTGAACATGTAAACAGAAGATAAGATAAATATAGAATGTAGACATGACAATAATAGAAATAATTTTAGTAGTAGATGTATTCTAACATAGAGAGACAGAATATCAAATAGAAAGTCCAGAAAATAACTTTAAGAATATATATTAGCCTGACTGGTTTAGTATTTGATCCCCTGCTAACCATTGAGTTGTGGTTCCACAGACCATATAGGAACTTGACATCTGAATAAAAGACACCTGTAAACAGTTATCTGCATAAAAGACACATTGACTCAGTAGAATCAGTCCATATCAGTCAATCAATAAGACTCGCCAACATGGGAAAGACTAAAGAGCTGTCAAAGGATGTCAGGGACAAGATTTTAGACCTGAACAAATAAGCTACAAAACCACAAGCAAGAAACTGCACGGGAAGAGCTATAGGCAATGATATCAAGGAAGCTGGGAACTCAATCACTAAGAAAAAGATTGGTAACACCTAAATGCCACAAGGATTGAAGCGCACTGCAGTGTGTGTGTATACCCTTGCTTAACATGCTGTCCACCTGAGGTTTGCCAATGAGCAGACTGGTTTAGGATATTGTGAGTTGCTGTAATCAGAGGAAAACAAAATTGAGCCATTTGACATTAGCACATCTCACTGTGTTTGGAGAAAGACAAATGCTGCCAATGATCCCAGAACAGAAGGGTAGCCGTAGCCTAATGGTTAGAGAGGAGGTCTTAAAGGTTCCCTGTGTAGGCTAATATTTTTAGTAGTTAATTTACAGAATGTATGCTGCCCATTCACAAATGCTACCTTTTTAACAAATGCTTACCACCACCATCAAATTCCTAGTATCCATTATGACTGGGAAAGTTGCACTTCATATGATCTTGTCCATGGTCCGCCGTTTTGAATTTCCAGAAATAGACATTTGTAACTGCAAAATATACTGTACTTTGGCCATACTAGTAATGGTTTATGATTTAGTAAATATTAATGTAAAGATCAAATTTGGCAATAGGCAGCACAATTTAAATCAGCCGCATAGTTGCAATACCTATTCTGGCCACCATTCTACACAGTGCACCTTTAAGATCAGAGCATTGCAGCTGGTTCGAATCCCACCCTTACCTCTCCCTACACCACCACCCATGACTGAAGCCTCCTTGAGCAAGGCACCTACCCACATTGCACCAGGGACTGAAACCAATACCCTTCAAATACAAGTAACTCTACGTTGCTTCGGGCAGGTAAACGGTTAGGGTGTCAGACTTGTAGCCCAAAGGTTGCTGGTTCGACTCCCGACCCGCCAGGTTGGTGGGGGAGTAATTAACCAGTGCTCTCCCCCATCCTAGAAGTACCCTGAGCATGGTACCGTCCTGTCGCACTGCTCCCTTGTGGCGCCATTGGGGGCTGCCCCCTTGCACGGATGAGGCATAAAAGCAATATCGTTGTGTGCAGTGAACACTTGTGTGCTGTGTCACAATGGCAATGGGAGTTGGAGCTTCCCAGGTGGGCTATCACTTTCACTTTCATAAAGGTGTCAGCCAAGAATGTATGTAATGTAACACCCTCCTCATCATCATGCATGGAAGTTGCAACATTATTGTTTGAGGGTGTTTGTTGGGCCACAGCACAAGACTTCACAGTGCCAACAAACGGATGGAGGGAGGCAAGTACCACAAAATCATAAATGCCATCCCTCCCCCACTAGACAGGGAGTGGGTAGGATGGGTGTCCCAACATGATAATAATCCACAACATGCCAAAGCAACAAAGGAGTGGCTCAAGAAGCACATTAAGGCCATGAAGTGGCTCAGACAGTCTACGGACATCAACCCCATAATAATCATATGGCGGGAACTGAAGCTCCCATTTGCCAAGCTACGGCACAAAACACTGCCAGAAAAATGGGTTGTTCACCTATCAAGTTGGTTAAACTGAGAAGAGCTAAATCCCAACCTGCTTCACACATTTATTACAATGATTTTAGTCAATTAAATAGATCAATTAATCAAATTCTTTAGTCCTTTCTTTAGTTTATTAGAGAATGAATGTAACGATTGGAAAACTCTGCTCCTGCCCTTTCCAATGGTAAGTTTATGACATTTGCTGCATTGCCACCTCAGCTAAAAAAAAAATCAGATGACTTTGACTTTCTCTCAGGCCCAAATAAACAAAGACACATACAATTGTTGTAATGTAGACTGCATAATGCAGGTTTTAAAGTAACCAAAATGATTATTCTAATAGTGCACCCCAGACAACATCCCTCACCCTCACCATAAAGACGATGTTTGGAAATAATTGTCATTTTTCTGGATAATTTTAAAGGCATTCTTCCAGATATAGGCTACTTTAGATTCTCTTCTCTTTCTACAAAGCAATGTAACACAAATAAAGAAAGAAAGGAAAAAGAAAGAAAGAAAGAAACTGGGTGTAGGTTTGACAGCAGCCATTTCTCAGGTCACTGATAAATTAATCTCGCTAATTCAACACATGCACGATGCACCCCAAAATTGGTGGGCCTACCTATCCATACGCACACAGAAGTTGGTGAGTTGTGTGAGGTGAGGCGATTTCTCTCTCTCTCTCTCTCTCTCTCTCTCTCTCTCTCTCTCTCTCCCAGCAGCCCTGCTACTCCCGAGAGCTCTGCACCTGCTTAGCCGGGCACGATAGATGCGCGCTCCCGAGGACTCTGTGTGGGCGCGCTCTTTATGGCAGGTCTCGAAAGGGGGGTAGCAGGCAGCAGCAGCGCATGAGTGCGTCGTCGTTACCAGGGACGGGGTGTAGCTGTGAGTAGAAAAACATCCACGGGGGGAGAGAAAAAAAATCAAAACAGCTCGAGTAGCCCACGCAGTTGTTGACTGGATGACAGCAACTGCCGCCGTGCGCATGTTAAGCACAATGATGGGAAGGCAATCGGGACAGGGCAGCGCGTTGATTGTTTCCTAGGAACCTCCAACAGCACCGGGGAAATAAAAATGGAGTGGTAGGCGATCCACGGCGCGAGAGGCGCGTCCACCTGCTGCTACGGAGGAGTCCTGGCTCGTGGGTTATCAACAAGGTGAGCTTGCTGCAAAATACAGCGTGGGAACCACACGCTGTCTTATTTTTTTCCCCGAATTGCGCGCAACGTAGCTAATATGGGGGATACAGCGGCCCAATGCTGTGTGTGGAGTAGGGTGGTTAGACGTACAGTGCGGATGAGCCAAAGATGCTCGGTGTCGGTGAGAGCATGCAACAGCGAGGGAAAGACGAATACGTGATACTACTTCTGCGAAACTGATATGGGTAAATACGTTCAGCAGCTTAACCTTATAAGCGGTGTATATGCCAGCGGTTTGTCATAACATTGGCCCTCAGAATGACTGAACACCCTGCCGAAGGGAAGCAGATGCGAAAGGCCGGCCATCGATTTGGCTGGTTTTGCTCTCTGCAGGCAATGATGCCCTGCCCCCCAGTACACACGTCTTCTCTCTCTCTCTCTCTCTCTCTCTCTCCATCTCTCATACACACACACCATTCCCTTTCACTGAAAATAAAACGTCAGAATAGTCAGGAAAGGTCCTCTGATAAAACTCGGCCTGCGTTATGCGTCGATGATGCTATACAGCAGTGGTATGGTAGCCTATGTAGCCTATAAACGAGTCTCTTTCTGATCTATTTAGTTGTCAGTTGGAAGATGTGGCCTGTATGCAGCGAGGTCTGTTATGATAACATGCGGCACTCCAGGACGCCCGAGACGCTATAGCCTACTGACTTAACTGAAGCACATTCTCTTTGGAATTTACAACCCATTTTGTGCTATGATGTCTCCACGGTTATAGGCTTTATAGGCTAACCTATAGTAATAACAATAGCAATAACAATAACAACAACAATAAATAATAATAATAGTATTAATAATAGTAATAATAGTAATAGCCCTACTGATTATTATTATTATTATTATTATTATTATTATTATTATTATTATTATTATTATTATAGCCTATACATTCATGTGTTATGTGTGAAGTTACTTGGCCTGTCCTGGTTTCATTGTCATGTCTAGTGCCTCTGAAGACAGAAAAGACAGATCCCATATCTTTATTATTAACTAGTAGGCCTAAGCATGTGCAATGCGGTTAAAACACAGCGACAGCCTTAGAAACATTATAATCAAAAGTGACATAGCCAGTGTCCTGCCATGCCCCGTGTGTGTGTGTGTGTGTGTGTGTGTGTGTGTGTGTGTGTGTGTGTGTGTGTGTGTGTGTGTGTGTGTGTGTGTGTGTGTGTGTGTGTTTAAGTGTGTGTCTGTAGGTGGGTTTATTGGGTATCTTATGCACCAAACTTGCTGCAGTAATGTAGGCTATGTGTTAGTGGTGGACTTCATTGGAACTATTGCCAGACATAATGAATGATTGCAATCTGACGGGTTTGTTAGAACAATTGTTTTCACTAGTCTAATATCTGGTTTTCCCTTATATTTTACCGCAGTGCATTGAACACATTGAACACTAGATAGGCCAACATTTAATGTCCAGACCGATTGGGGAAAATGTTTTGTTTATGACATGATTTGTGTTGTCATCTGTACTCATATCTGATGATAAGTCAAGATGTTTCACCTGGAAGGGAAGAGGTCCTGTTTCTATTTCTTTCACTCTTGCCATCCCTCTGTTATTACATTGCAGTCACTCTCATCCAAAACAACTTAGTTATTACAGGATATTGGTTACAGTTCCTGGAGTAATGTGGTGTTAGTTAGAGGTTGCTCGATAGCGCCAGCCATGGATGAAGGTAGGGGTGTAAATCACAGCCTTCATGACGATACGATACAGTATCGATTTCTTAAATCATGGATTCAATTTTTTTTTATACTTAAGAATTTCCCACGATACGATGCGATTCGGTTCGATTTGTTTTTTTCCGATTACTTTTCCACTACTGTTGTGTTATGGAGCTAGGGCATTGCACAGGGGCCAGCGATTCGATTCTTTTCGATTCTTAAAAATGCCCCACGATACGATGCGATTCTATTAAATCGCCGGCCGATACTTCCGATACATAGATACATTTCAATTTTATTTACATCCCTAGATGAAGGTGTAGTGGACACAAGCCCTTCTTACTGGTATGAATGAGTGGGATTCGTACCTGCTACCCGGTGATCTCAAGACTACCTCCCTAATTGTTGGGCCATGTCAGAGGAAGGCTTCAGGATAGACTGGCTTCTGTGTGCTTTTGCCAGCTGGGCAGTGGGGCGTTTTCAACTAAGAGGAACCACCATGAAACGTAACTATTGCAAAAGTGGCTCTGGACAGCTTTATCAGGGCTCGCTTGGAAAAGAGACAATTGCCTAAAAGCGACTACCATAAAATGAAGGAGAAATAAAAAATAAATGAATGCAGGTTTCATGACAGTCCCAGGTCCACAAAGAAAAACCCTGCACTGAAACAGCTAATTATATGGATATCTTGTTAAGAAGATCAGCATGTCAATAAACAAGTCAAAAGTATTATAATAAACAAGCCAACATGCGTCACTTGTAAACCTTCCAAAAAGCAAACCGGTTTCCGACGGACAGACTGACCCTGGATTGAGTATTGCAGTGGTTCTCAAAGTGAATTTCAGGGAGGTCCTTTGTTAAAATGGCATACACAACTACCACAGCAGTAGGTCCGCAGGCCCACATAGAACTATCTTTTGCATTAAAAGGACTATTGAGAACAATTGTTGTACCTGTAATTTTGGGTGTGATTATAAGGGGATACTCTGCCAATTTTATGCTCCACTGGAGGTCCTCAGACGAAAGCAGTTTGGGAATCTCTAGTGTATAGATCACCTGAATGCAATTAAAAACATTTTAGGCCTTTTACTGTATTTCCTTAGTCCTTAGAAAGAGCCCCCTTTTGCTGAGGCTCCTGTCCTGTCTCAGGAATGCTCTCTGAGGCATTACATTACATTACTCTTAGAAGACGATTTTATACTATGTGACTTGCAAGGTATTGGTTACAGTCCCTGGAGCAATGTTTAGGTGCCTTGCTGAATGTCACTTTTGTCACGGATGGTAGGAGATTCGAACTTGGAAGCTTCTGATTCCAAGGGCAACTCCCTAACCATTAGGCCACGGCTTCACCTAAGCACCAGGTCAGTCCGCCCCCTTCGTCTCCTGAAGTTCACTGGCGTCAGGTACAGTCTCATCATCCAGCCCTATTAGGCTACATGCTACGGAGGCCAACTAGCAGAGTGTAGCGTGGAACGTTACTTCCCCAGTAAACCTCCCTCCCAAAGCCTCATACAGTATCGGTAGCGCTGAGCTATCGGACTGGTCCTTTAGCTCAGCTGTATTGTGCTGTGCCTCCCATGCCCAAACTGGAGTGTTGTCTGGTAGGTGGCGAGTTCTAGCTCCAAGTGGCGGACTGCACAGGAAGACCTCAGTTCCATACAGTATACCTCATACACAGAAGCTGTACCAGCACCACCTCTTCACCCCTGAGACCACTGCCAGAATATCAGTGTTAAGTATGGTGCACATTTCCGACTGGCTGGAACATCCCCTGATAGTAGTGGTGTTGTAAACTCCTTGGACAGCCCATTTGTGATTTTGATAAAAGGCACCCTTTGGGATTTTGGTCCCATTTTCAAGTGTGCATGATGTGATAAAATGACTTTTTGTCCAGACATTCAAGCTGCCCTTCATTTGTTGAGGTCAGATGCTGAGGTGAGTTTCTGAGGAGAATTCCACCGTGGTGCCACAGTAGGCTTACCTGTAATATTGAGTCTATTGATCTCACTGCAGTTCTGACAGCTGGTATACTTTACTGCAGTGGTTCCCAAACTGGGGCGTGTGCAATGGCTGAGGTGTGTGTTTTTATACAGAATTAATGAACATTATGTAGTTTTTAATTGTTTGGTGAATTGTATGCTGGAAGGATCAGTCTGAAGTGTAATTTATTACTCCTAGACTTGTCATGCAACAAGTTCCATTGTTATGATGGCAGAAAAAACCTCAGGCCTTTTGGAAATGAGGATTCCCCAAAATGTGCAGCTGTGCAACATTCGCTTAGGGGGTGCGCGAACCACATTGAAATGTAAAAGGGGCTGCGCAGGGAAAAAAGATTGGGAACCGCTGCTTTACTGCATTCTGTTGAAGACATGCAGGTCCTACTCTCCCTCTGTATATAAAAGATTTGGGCCTAGAGGAAGCAGCACATTGGGTTTCAAAGCAGGGCAATACATTGCTCTCGGTCGTGTTAAGTCCTGTTAAGTGCAACTGGAAAGGCATCTAATCTGTTAATAATGGATTGATCTGTGAATTATACTGTTAGAGGACTGTTAATGGTGAATGCTGACTCTCAAGTCATCTCTAGCTCTAGTGTCATGATGAGACAGACGTATTGTCTTTGGGTTTATAATGAGTTAACACCCCACACATGGCAAGATACTGATTCCCATGGGGTGTCATGGCACTGCCCCCATATGTAAAACCACTCCACTTGTCTCTTGTGGTAAGACAGGTGGTATTTACATGTAGGCCTACCGTAACCTATAATTAATTGTGCATTTCAAGTATGTGTAAAAGCACATAATGTATGCATTATGGGAAAATGTTGTTAAGGATTCTTAAGTATATTAAGTATTCTTATGGTGTTGGCATATTATGTTCAGTGTTTGGTTTATTTAATCAGTATGGTTTCATTTGGTATTCTCTGTGCTACTTCATGAAATACCGTGTGTGGTAGACAGACAGTAACAGTTATTTACTGTGTACCGTGTAGATTGGAGAAGACAAAGTGTGTACAACGAGGCGAGTAAACATCAGGGCCTGTCCTCTACATTAAAGGGGGATTTCCATCCACATTAGCACAGAGTAGGTCAGCGCTCCGCTCAGGCCACACGCAGTGCTGTACATAGGAGATAACAGATAGCTCAGCACATCATTGAGGACCACATGCACTTCTCACACAGTGCCAGATCACAGCTTGGGTCATTCCATTCTAGAACCTCTGCTTTTGGGGGATTATGCCTTTATGTCAGGGGTGGGGAACCTTTTTCATTCGCGAGGGTCCACTTCAGATTCATTCGAGGGACGTATTATGAACACAAACCAGGATTTCCCCCTGCAATTTAGGCCTATATTGAAGGCAGCCACCTTTACAACAGACCCCATGCTTCTGTAGGTCCCCTGAATATAATTTAGCATTATATTCTGTAGGTCCAATGAATATAATTAAGCATTTATAATGTTTTTTTCTAAAATTCCTTTACAAATATTTCATATTTCATGTGAAGCTGCATAACATTAAAACTATATCCGGGGCCGTATAAAATGCCTCATAGGTTCCCCACCCCTGTTTCATTTGGACAGGAGAGTGAGGGAGGGAGGGAGGGAGAGGGAGTAAAAGAGGAAGACTTTTCAGTAAAAGAGAAAGGTGGGGATGGATCAGGAGATTACCTTGAGCTGGACTCAAACCCAGCACCTCAGATCAGAGGCGCATCTAGTCACCAGGCTAGACAGGATGCCGCTTAGGACCCCCAAGACCCTAGATAGTGAATAACAGCTCACACTTGACCACAGTAGTGGCGATTTTTTCATCAAATGTTCGTTCGTTTGAATATTTGCTAGGGGACCCAGTTGACCCTAGAGACGCCTCTGTCTCAGATATAGTGACGTGCAGTCAAGTTTATGGCTGTTGAGGCACTGACTTTTCCAATATCAGATTTTCAAATATATAATACTACAGCTACAGTATTAGTAAATATTTGCCAAATAGGCCTAAGTTTCATATGTACAGCACCTTAGAATCCCAGTCAGATCTCACGCACATCCACTTCCTTTTTAGCTGGGTGCAGGCCAAAGCATTAAGTTAATGTGGGCAAAAGATAAACCACACAACGATGACCTCCCGATTAATTTTAGTTGCGTGACGTGAAGACCACTGAGCCACGGTGCCCCCACCCATTTTAGAATCTCCACGACCACAATGCACTTCTGGAATATGCTCAAATGTAGGCTTTGTTTGTGTTTGTCTGTTTGTTTTAGGGATGCAAATTATCAATTAATACATGCATTGTTAGGTAATTGACCTAATAATCATTTGAATGATAGCATTTAATGATATTATATGTTATGGCATTGGTATTAATTTCTCTGCAAGCATACACACCCCAAGAAAGGACTAACAGTACATGAGCAGACATGAAATTTGATTGACAGTGCACAGGCCTAAAGCAGACAGAAAACATATACAGTGCAGGCCAAAAGTTTGGAAATACCTTCTCATTCAATGTGTTCCCTTTATTTTCATGACTAAAGGTAAGCGGTCAGGGCACCAGACTTGTAGCCCAAAGGACCCGCCAAGTTGGTGGGGAGAGTAATTAACCAATGCCCCCTAACTAAAATGTCAGTACAAGCCTTTACAGCAGGGGTCCCCAAACTAAGGCCCGGGGGCCGGATGCGGCCCACCATGCCCCTTTGACCGGCCCTCCACCTCTCTGCACCTCACCATTTACAATGGCCCAAAGAAGCAATCCTCACAGAAAAAGATATAATGATAAAATATTGTATCTATTGTATCACTCATATACTGTCATCCATATTTTTCTAACCTTTCCTTGCTATTTTTAGATGTGAAGTACTCACTTCTTTTGCAAATCGCTTGTAATGATGAACTCTTCTGTGCTAGAAATTATGGCTATAACAGGCAGTGGCATACAGCCCACATTGATCCCGGCCTGATCACAGTCAGGAACGATAATGTGGCCCCCAGAGAAAAAAGTTTGGGGACCCCTGGTGTAAGAATGAAAGTTCTAGTTTTTAAGTCATGGTTATTGGATGTTCTTCTTAACTTAATATTGACTAGATGTTTTTGCTTGAAAAGAGAAAGCATTTGCTTGCTAAGTCTTGTCAGGGTAAGCTTGCTTATGCCATGTCTGTATTACTTAGTGGAAATTCTTTCCTTAGGGGTTCGTTCTATCAGTTGTTTTGTGCAGAAGTCAGTTTGATACACATCTTACAGCCCTAGGCCCTGCGGTGGCCTAGCGGTAGGGCCCTGGGTTATTACGCTGGCGGCCCGGGTTCGATTCCGTCTCGTGACGTTTGCTTGTCCTTCCCCGTCTCGTTTCCTGTCACCCTCTCACTGTCCTATCACGAATAAAGGCACAGAAGCATAAAAAACATCTGACAGCCCTATTGGATACTTGTTTTATATATTTTTTGTTTTTTTGTTTTTAGTAGCCTACTTAATGCCACGTGTTCACTCTGAACTTTGATGTCATAAATGAGAATAATATACAATCATCTAGTTGTGAAAATAAAGGTGTGTCAAAACTGTTAGCCTGCGTTGTATATGTGTGAATAATTTCACATTATCACTTTAACAATTTCACTGTATTACCTTATCAAATTGACCTGAAAGAACACACAGGAAACAGAGGTAGCATTTAAAATCTGCGAGCAGATTTTATTGTTTAACGGCCGGAGGAGTTACTGCGTGGGGAGACACCCAGCAAGTCCTGAAGTGTATACAGAAACAAACTTATTTAAAACAGTCCCAGCCCCCCCAGTCCATGACGTCATCTTTCCTATCATGAATATGTAAAAATACATATATGGTCTCGTCTCCCCCTGGTTCCGTGGGCCCTTACTGGCGTCTCTATGTTGATGGATTAGTTCCCATAGCCTAAACAAGGTTCAGCAAAGTGGTCTGGGACAGACTGGGAGGGGAGAGATGTCTCTGAGACGTCACATAAATCAATGAGCAAGGGAGAGAGAGAGAGAGAAAGAATAACAGAATACCAAAGTATAATCAAGAAACTCCTAACGAAAGGTTACACTTTTATCACATTGTATATTTTCAATAATACATGTATAAATTTATTAACAATATGTTTTGAAGCTACTTCATTCCTGAGAACTGTCAATCAAGTTTTGTGTCTATGCTCATGTCCTGTCAGTCCATTTTTTGGAGGGTGTCTACATTTATATCTAGCTTTAATAAGTCACATAACAACATAGCTTGTCAATTTATGGCCGTCTCTCCGTAGGATGTAGTGAGAGAGATTTACCTGTGCTTTTGCAGCATAGTTCCAGTGGTTAGTGTTCAAGTTGGCATTTTGGCATATTTATAGTTTTATTTTACAAAAAAAAAAGACAAGCTAAGCAACTCGCGCGTGTCCTCACACATCTGTTCAGCAATACAGTTTCACGCCCACACTATGATCCAAACATATCCGCACAGATAGGAGCTGGTAAACATCGTTTCTTGAAAAAAAAATTTTTTTCATTAGCTGAAAAGTTGAGAAAAGATTTTTTTTTTTAAGAATAATGTTTATTGAAGGAAATAGACATTTTACAAGATTTCAATATACCACATATTCCTTCTTATTTTGTTTAAGTTTTACACACAAGGAACAACAAAACAATCCCAGCTGAGAGAGAAAAGATTTTTTGATGTACACAGTATCTAACACCTTGCATAATTGTCCCATTTCTGTCCTTGATCTTTCTCTGTAATTTGTACGTACAATCGCTTTTGAGCTGAATTGTGTCCATCAGAAATGAATAGAGTTTAAAATGAGAATATATGTGTCCCACTCAGAAAATAATAGCATTAGGCAACAGTCTCTATTGCCACCACATACTGTAGGCCTACAGTATACAACAGCATTGAAAATACTGTTGAACTCAGTGCATGAAACACCTGTAAAAATGACACATAGCTGCATAATAACAAATGAATAAGACCATAAATTAGTCCTGCACTAATTCACACCCACACACTGTACAGTAATTTAGTATTGCACGGATCTCTGAAATTGTCACCAATAAGTCATGGAGACCTGCATGGAGTATACTGTATACTGTATGTTTTCATGTTTTTATGTTGGGTGTGTAAAGCGCGAGCATCCGGGGGAAATCCCTGTACATAAGTGAGCTTTCCCAATAAAACTGTTTTTGTTTTGATTCTCGTGCTCCCACGTGTTTTACTGCTTCTGTACAACATCCCCTGATGGCAGCAGATTAAAGAGTGTGAGAGTGGCCCAGCCGTGCTATGCGGGTGACCCGGGTTCGGTTCCTGACCCCGGTCATTGCCCGATTCTCCCCCCGTCTCTCTGTCCCACTTGTTTCCTATCCAACTCCTCACTGTCCTGTGTAAATGGAGTTGTAAAACCCCAAAACATAAAAAAGAGTGTGAGAGTATCATGTGTGTCATCATATTTGGTGCTTTCTTGACTCTTTGGGAGTAGTGGAGCTCTTTTGCCGTAACAGCTATAGTGACCATAGTGACACATGACCCTCTAGGGGGTGCCGTCACTATAGTTAGTTCAAAGTCGTGGCTGAGTTAGTTCAGTGTAAGTACTGTAGGCCCTACTAACTCACATAGTGGCTTTTGCACTGTAAACTCTCAAGGGATACACACAGAGCTAGAACGGAACACGTGTGGGACACCAAGAAGACCAGAGTGTGAGGAGAGAGAGAGACGGAGAGAGAGAGAGAGGAGAGAGAGAGAGAGAGAGAGAGAGAGAGAGAGAGAGAGAGAGAGAGAGGGAGAGAGAGAAAAAGGGTGAGAGAACAGCATGATGTAATAAAGAGTTAAAATCTGTAATGGTTTTGGGAGCGGGACAGAGGCTAGAGCTGTTACAAAAAAGAGGCTGCTCAATTCTGAGCATGAGCTCACTGCAGTGAAAAATTGTGTAATATGTTTTTGCTTATCTGTATGCAATAAAAGTGTGTGTGTGTGCGTGTGTGTGTGCGTGTGTGTGTGTGCGTGTGTGTGTGTGTGCGCGTGCGTGTGTGCATGTGTGTGTGTGTGTGTGTGTGCATGTGTGTGTGTGTGTGTGTGTGTGTGTGCATGTGTGTGCGCGTGCGTGTATCTGTGTGTGCACATGTGTGTGTATGTGTGTGTGCATGTGTGTATGTGTGAAGGGGTGGTCCAGGGGCAGGCCAACTGGGTTATCGTCCCTGTTTGTGTGTGTGTGTGTGTGTGTGTGTGTGTGTGTGTGTGTGTGTGTGTGTGTGTGTGTGTGTGTGTGTGTGTGTGTGTGTGTGTGTGTGTGTGTGTGTGTGTGTGTGTGTGTTGGCCTATGTGTGCGTGCGTGCGTGTATGTGTGTAGGGGTGGTCCAGACTACAAGGGCAGGGTGGTCCAGGGGCAGGCCAACTGGGTTATCGTCCCAGTGTGTGTGTGTGTGTGTGTGTGTGTGTGTGTGTGTGTGTGTGTGTGTGTGTGTGTGTGTGTGTGTGTGTGTGTGTGTGTGTTGGTGTCTGTGTCAGTGTAAACACACAGGTATGCACAGAGCAGGTTAACCCCTCTGCATGCTTTACTCTGTAATTCTATGCATTTGTCAAATGAAACTCCTTGTATTCTTGTATTTGTGTGCCCCTGAGTGTGTGTGAGGGTGAAGGGCAAATAAAAGCCAATACTCTGTGTGTAGTAGGACTGACTTTTCCCCATCATGAGAAGCCTAATGTTAACACTGTACTCACCAAGGCAGGTGGTAATTGGTGACTCATCTATCACTGACAAACACTGGGCAGGAGAAATGACAACAGGAGCCGGTGAAGGCAGAATCAGAAATGTTGAAGACTAAAGGCTGTGCAATGAAGAATGTCGCCGCTTTTTTCCACAAAAATCTAACTGCAGTCAAGTCAAGTGAAGTGAAGTCAAATCAAGTCAAGTGTACTTAATTGTCAAAAAGCTATGTAACAGGGTTAGCACAGAAGTTTGAAATTGCGTTTTACCAGTCTACAATGTGCAGTTAAACTGAAAACATTGAACTTTTTAACATTTAACAATTTATTACATTGGTAATTCTCTCTCTCTCTCTCTCTCTCTCTCTCTCTCTCTCTCTCTCTCTCTCTCTCTCTCTCTCTCTCTCTCTCTCTCTCTCTCTCTCTCTCACACACACACGCACACACACACACACACAGTCGACCATTTGTGTGCAAGAATGCACACTGTTTTGCCAAACGTAAACCTTGTAATTAACAAAAGTAATGTGTCATCTAGAGTGGGAAATGACTTGACCTCATGATTCCATTTTAAACGACTTTGTGGTTTTTTAAGCAGGGTTATCTTTGTAGACTTGATCTTTGTCAACCTGAACAAGGTTGACAAATACTTCCTTGAAAAATCTAGAATTACCTGCAATATCATGGGGTCCTGCAAGAAATTGAAATAAACTAAAAGAAATTCTAATCAGTCAAGTCAAGTCAAGTCAAGTAGGTTTTATTGTCAATTTCTTTACATGCACTGGTCATACAAAGAAGTGCTTTATTTACGTGTGCATGGTCACATCGCAGGTAATATTTATTGGTAATCTGCTCTGATATCATTTGCTGTATACAGTAGTCATGACATGAATACTCAATGGGTTTTATTTACTGAAATGAGCATTATCACTTAGTTACAGGGCCATGGGCAACATACAAAAAATGTCTACATCTGAATTTCTCGTGCATTTTATTTTCTGTGTTTTATATGATTTCAGCTGTTTTCATTTCAATACATATTGTAAACACTGTGTATGTTGCACTAAACACTATATACCGGTATGTACATTATACTTTTGTTTTCAGGTTGGGGAGACAAAGTAGAGATGCCTGACGGAAACAGAAGCCTTCATGTTTGATGGATGTCCTTCAGAGGCCCAAGTGCAAGCTTCAACAAATAAGTATGTGGACTCAGAGGAGTAATTGTTTTACTCCTGTAAAGCGGATTATAGATCATTTTTATTTCAATCCTGTTTTATAGACAGATGCTACTGTGCTTGTTTGTAATATTCCCTTCATCTGTTGATGGAGACAAGCTTCACCAATTGCATTTTCACCTACAGCACAGCAGTCTCTCTCAACGAGGGCAGTACAGCCCCCCAGGGGGCATTGGTGACCTCTAGGGCAGTGTTTCCCAACCTTTTTTGTCTTGTGTACCTCCAAGCCTTTTCGTTGCACCATGAGTACCTCCTAAGTCAAGTTCTATATCGCTTTCTCCATCCCAATGTAACTAAGCTCCACATATTTGTTAAGATAACATTTTTCCAAGTACCCCTTGCAGTGTGCTCGCGTACCCCTAGTGGTACACGTACCCCTGGTTGGGAAACACTGCTCTAGGGGGGCCTTGTGAAGGATACAGCTGAGAGGGGGTGGTGCTTAGTTGCCATTGGGGGGCATTGGTCCATTTAATTTTTTGATTCTAAGGGGGGCGTTGTCAGGCTTTTTTTTGAAAAGGTTTGTTCAAATAAGGTTGAGAACCACTGACCTACAGTAAGAATTTAGTAGGCCTAATACAAAATACAATATGTACAAAATATCTCAGCTATAAAATCTTGCTCGGCTTCCAGAGTGAAGCCATCGTTCGTCTCCATAAACACAACATTAGGTGTGGCACACATATTAATTTCAGCCTTTGGTGATGCGTACGGACAGGGAAATACGAGTAATTGCTGGTTTTAAAAGTGGGCAGAAGAAAGACAGGACAAAAAAAATTGGAGACGGATAGCTGAAGCCAATTGACAATTGCGTATGCAGACATAATGGCGATAAGGCTCTTGGAGATTCGGCGAGAAAATGATGCCCCCCTCCCCAGCAAGGCAGGGTTATCATTGGCTGGCGGCCGCGCATTCAGATTCCCAAATTACTGCCAATATGAAACACTGTAATGGGTTTGTTACTGCAACAACCAATTTACAGCCACCAGCTAAAATGAGGCCTTTTTGTCTGTCACCAAATGAAACCTTTACCTTTGAGGCTCTTCTCATCTGCCACATAATACCATGTTTCTCATTTGCTTCTCTCTCTTTGTTTATCCTTCCCACACTCCCTTTTCTTTCTTTCTTTCTTTCTTTCTTTCTTTCTTTCTTTCTTTCTTTCTTTCTTTCGTTCTTTCTTTCTTTCTTTCTTTCTTTCTTTCTTTCTTTCTTTCTTTCTGTCTGTCTGTCTGTCTGTCTGTCTGTCTGTCTGTCTGTCTGTCTTTCTTTCTTTCTTTCTTTCTTTCTTTCTTTCTTTCTTTCTTTCTTCCTCTGCCTGTAGCTCCTCAGCCAAGCCCAGCTCAGCTCCCTATCCCAGGTGTCTACCCCACTGCCGTGTCCCAGGCGTCTGTCCCGACCTGCACTCCTCCTCCTCCTCCTCCTCCTCCTCCTCCTCCTCCTCCTCCCTCCATCCGTGTCCCCAGCCTTCCTCCCAGCCCAGCAGCCCTGTCCTCCTCCGCATGCTGTCCTCCACGCACCCTGGACGTCCCTGATGAGACCACCGCCCCCCCGGCTGCTGCTCTCTCTTCCCTCTCCTCCCTCTCACTGCTCTCTCCTCTCTCCTCCTCTTTCTCCTCTTCTTCCTTATCTTCCCTCTCCTCCCTCTCCTCTGCCTCCTGTGACACGCCATTGACACCTTGGCATCAGGGCTGTGCCGCAGACAAGGCTGTGCCTGCCTTTGCCATGGAGCTATGTAGTGGCGGCGGCGCCGGCAGTGGTGGTTATGGGGCTGGCGCTGCTGCTGTTGGTGGTGTTGAGGGTGGATGCAGCAGCGAGGCGACTGGAGGAGGGGGGGACCACCTGAGTTCTCACAGCCACACCGAAAGCACCACAGCAGCAGCACCTGCCGACACTTGCGAGTCCGTCCTGGGCCTCGCCCCTTCGGACTTCCCAATCCCAACCTCGACCATCCAGTGCCTCAGCTCCAGCCCCATGGTGGTGGAGCAGCATCAGCAACAGCAGCAGCAGATCCTGTCCGACCAGCTCCTCAGCAGCAGCTCTGTCAGCGCATCAATGGCCGAAGTGGAAGTAGTGGCCGCCCGGGAGGAAGTCACAGTGCACGGGGGGGTGCGAAACGGAAGGGGCGGCGAGCTGGATGGGGATTCTGCTGATGCTGATGCTGATGCTGCAGCTGTTGCCGTTGCCGTGACAGGGGAGGATAGCATCATGTACGAGGGCCTGGTGGTGGGGGGTGAGGGGGTGGAGGAGGGGGAGGAGGCGCAGGACCAGGACCAGGACTGGAGCTGCCTGGAGTCCCTCATCAGCGAGAGCCGCATGGAGCTGCTGGACCTCTGCTCCCGCAGCGAGCTGGCCGTCAACCTCTTCTGCGAGGAGGACGTGGAGAATTACATGTTCCAGGAGGAGGACGTCGTCCCCACCGTCACGGCCGCCGCCGCAGCTGCCTGTCTCGCCGGGGACGTCTGCTCGCTCAAGATCCGTTACGAGCCCTTCCCTGACGGGGTGGAGCGGAATGGGGTGGTGGGCGATGATGCGGCGGACGTGCTGGCACAGCAAGAGGCGGTGCAGCAGCACCTTGACTTCTTCCCGACAGGACGTCTGAACGAAAAGCCCGAATCGTGGGGCACAGAGGACATGGAACAAGGAGGGACGGAGGACGTTAGTACCAACACCATCCTCTCGACCGCTACGCCTCCGCTCATAAGCCCTGCCAGCCAATCCCTGTTCGACTTCAGCAGCTCGCCGGGCGACTCGGTGGAGTTCAGCGACGACGACAACAGCTCGTGCACGGGGTCGTCGCCGGACACGTGGCTGACGGGAGGGCGGCGGGGGGCGGGGCATGGCGAGGGGCACGGCGGCCATCTCTCCCGGGAGAACTCCAGCTCCTCCAGCAGCCAGCTGAGCTACCGGCTCCGCGCCAAACGGAAGGTGGCCTTCCGCGAGGACTACCTCTACGACGTGGACTCCATCGAGGAACAACGCGAGAAGAACGTCGACAGCAACAACAACAACAACCGCGCCGAGAAGAATAGCAAGAACACGAGGAAGAACAAGAACAATGGCAGCAAGGCGAAGGTGAAAGTCGGGCAAAAGGGGGAGAAGGACGACGACTGGTGCCCCAAGAAGAAGCAACGCAAGTCCCACAGCCGCAAGGACCCGCCCGTCGTCATCAAGTACATCATCATCAACCGCTTCAAAGGCGTCAAGCACATGACTGTGAAGCTCGGCAGAGTTGACGTTGACGGCGCCAGCTCCGTCTGCCTGAGTGAGGGGTCCCTGACCCAGTACGAGAAACTCGCACCGCTGAAGGCCTTCTGGGAGAGCCACGCAGAGGAGCAGATGGGGGCGCTCGGTGGCACGACGACGGAGACGAAGCACCTCAACGGCTGCAAGGTCTCCCCGGGCTCCGCTCTGAAGAAACGCAGACAAAGGATAACCAAGCGCCTGAGGATACAGCGGATCCACACGGTGGAAAAACCTCCCACCGCAGACAACAACAACAACAACAGCAATGCACAGGAAGTAGTGTCAGCATGTCAGGTGGTTGCGTCCAAACCAGAAACGTCCACAGATAGCATGACAGCAGCTAGTGAGGCAGGGACTCTCCTGTCCGATCGCCCAGTGGGTCAGGGGGGGCCGCGAAGAAGGGCAATGAAGCAAGAGAGCGAGGATGGCAAGCCCATTCGAGTGAGAAAGTTCAGAAGCGAGGCCCGTCTGAGGGCTAGCAAACTGGCAGAGGCACAGGCCAGACTCAGCATGGGGGAAGAAACCGCAGCCAAGGAGGAGGAAGAACTAGGAGGTGTCTGTGGCATGCCGTGTGGTTCTAGCACAAGCAGCAGCAGCCCCCAAGCAGCCTCAAATGGGATCACCAGCAGCAGCAGCAACGGAGCACCAGACAAATGCACTTTCACCTTGAACCCCCAAGGGGGCGCCGCCTCTGCTTCTGCTTCTGCTTCTGCCAACGTGGCCCCCCTCCCTGGGGGCTACCTCCAAACCCTGCTGGAGGCAACTGACTCTTCGGGCACTGCCTGCACATCGTATTTCCCCTTGGCACAGCAGCAGCAGCCACAACAGACGCAGCTGCAGCCGCAACAGACCCAGACGTTTCTTCTCGGGGTGCCTCCCTTTCTTCCCCCACAAAGCTGCGTCCTCTCTCCCCCCTCTGAGTCCGAGCTGCCACAGTCCCCCAACAGCTACTCTGCAGAAAATAAGCAAGCCCAAGCGTACACCGCTGACATCACCACCACCACCACCACTGCCGCCGCTGCCCATCACACAGACATCAGCTACGCCGCTGTGTGGCCGTCCCAGCCTGGGGAGACTGCAGCACAGCTCCCTTTCCCAGCTGCTACCATCCCCTCTCATCAGTCTCCTCTCATGCTGCCCTCTGCCTTCCCCAAGCAGCAGCAGACACTGATGATCGCCGACCAGAAAGCCACTGCGACCGTGTGTTACCATGCCATGCCACCAGGCGGCGACACACCGAGCGAGGAGTCCCTGGACACCGAGCATCATCAGCATCAGCATCAGCACCACCATCAGCAGCAGCTGCTTGACCTTGACTACCGGCTGAGCCCTGGCGGAGTACAATGTCAAGGTCATCGTCAAGGCGACGGCGGCGAAGGGGACGGTGTGGGGCGACTGGTCAGTTTCGACTCCCTCGGCTCCCTCTCGGTGGCCTCCAGCAACTACAGCTCCATGAGCCTGCACGGCGAGGGGACCGAAGGAGGCGGCGGCGGCGGCGAGGGAGGCGATGGGGGGGAGGAAGGGGAGATGAGCGACAACTTCCTGTCACACTGCAGTCCGCAGCTGGTGCTGCAGCAGAGCCTGGAGGAAGTCACGCCGCTGCGCGAGTCCTCCGCCGACCTCCTGGACATCTCCAACTTCACGCCCGACAAGTTCCGTCACACCTCCTCCGCCTCGCTGCTCTCCCTGTCCGACATGTCTCCTCCGGACACTCCCAGCCCGTCACCTCATCGGCTCATCCGGCAGGGTGGAGGCGGCGGTGGCTTCGCCTCCGAGGCGGCGGGAGGAGGCTGCGAGGCGGGGGGAGGGCACTGGGAGTGCGGGGTGATCAGCTCGGAGGTGGAGGACGCCAACGGCGGCTCGAGACACACTCACCTGCTCCAGATACATTCTTTCGGGCCGGACGAGGATGAGGACGACAACAGCAAGGACGAGGACTTCTGCCTCAAAGGTCATAAAGGCCTGAAACGAAAAGGCGGCGCCAAATCGGGGCCCAAAAAGACGAAATCTGCCAAAGCGGCCAAGCAGGGCGAGCAGCATCAGCAACAGGGCGCCAAGTCCTCCAGGCAGGAGTCCAAGTCCGTGCGGAAGATCAAGGCCATACTGGAGGGCAAGACCAACAAGGGAGGAGGAGGAGGAGGAGGAGCCATGGGTTCCCAGAGTCCCTCTGCCGCTATGGTAGGAGGCCTGGTAGCTGGGGACTGGCCCGGTTTGGGAGGCCTGTCCGACGATGACCAGCAGGAGTTCAAGGAGCCGTCCAACATCCTGTCCAACATCGTCTCCGGCATGGCGGAGGTGCAGCGCTTCATGCAGGCATCTGTGGAGCCGCTGTGGGGCCCGGCGGCGTCGTCCTGCTGCCCCCTCCCTGGAGAGCAGCAGGCCCTGCAGAGCCAGACGCTGAGGATTCTGGGAGGGCCGTTCGAACCCGCCGTGGGCAAGAAGCGGGGAGGTGCCAACAGCGGGGGTGCGGGGCGCGGGAAGAAAGGAGCAGGAGCAGCGGGGGCTGGGGCGAAAAACCCACCTAAACTCATCCCGGCCGACTTCTTCCCGGCACTCGGCCTGGACTGTTTCCCCGTCCCACACCGGCCCGCGCACAAGAAGATGTACCGCCACAAGAGCAGTGCCAAATTCGCTCGAGAGGGGCTGGCTCTCGGCAAAGGGAACGCAAAAGTTTCAGCTCTGACCGCAACACTTGAGAAACAGAGGTAACATGACGTCTCTGCCTCTGATTATAAATGCCACCCAACCCCCACCCCCCGATCGATTCCCCCACACCTAGCCTATGTCCTCTAATGTACACTATTGCCCTTCTGAACGTTTTTGTTATTTTCATGAGCACTCTCTACCATTCCACAGAAAAAAAATGCATGACGTTAAACTTACCCCACCAACTGAACCCTGTCACTGCCCACACAAGCCTGGACAACCTGCATGACACAAACTTCTAACACGAGGCTGCAAACTCCTGATCACCTTTTCCTGGAACTGAACCCACCACCATGGCTGCCATTTTGTTTGGACATTGCTGCTTACACTTTTCTTTTTCACTTAATTATTTACTTATATTGTTTTGATTTATCAGAGACACGTTATGGTTATGTGACATCCACTGTGGATTTTTTTTTTTCATCAGTTTAAGTATGAACGGAATTGGTCTTGACGTGCAGTGTAGATGTGTGATGATGATAACTAATGATTTGGATTTGATTTTCTTCCCTTGTTTTCTGTTTCAGCTGTCAGTCTCTGTCTGTTCTGTCAGTGGATCTACTACATCAGTGCTTTAAAAAAAAAACAAAAAAAACATCTCATCTGGTTGCCAAAATCAGCATGTGGTTGCCTTCAGTTGTTCGTTCAAAAGTCAGGGACTCTATTGAGAGGTGTCCTGTGCTACGAGACCCCCCCACCCCACCCCCAAGGTTCCCTCTCTATCGTGCCAACAGTAAACCTGCTCTGGGTTTCTGCAGGGAGTTAAAGTGTCTCTGTCCGGGACGGATACGTGCCGGTCTGTTGACTAAAATCAGCCTGTTAATGCTTGTATTTGTACAGTTTTTAATGTGGCATTATTTATCCCCTCACCCCAAGTCCAGTCAACAGGGTCTATTGAGGATGTTTGAGTGTCAGATCTGATCTGGAAAATCTTTGCATAGAGAATGTGTCCTGTGTGTGTGTGTGTGTGTGTGTGTGTGTGTGTGTGTGTGTGTGTGTGTGTGTGTGTGTGTGTGTGTGCGTGTGCGTGTGCGTGCAATGTTTTTTTGTGTGTCCATGTACTGTATGGATGAAAGTTTGCATGTGTGAGAAGGTATTTGTTTACCATTTATTTATATCTTTAAAGAATGATTTATTGTTGTTGTATAGAAATGTATGCACTATTTACCACTTACTGAGTACGAAGACTATGATTTAAAATATGTGCCAAACAGTGAACGACTCACCTCAGACATTTTTTTATCTACATACATACCTTCACTGAGGTCTTATTTCACTTTTTGTGTTGTTTGTTTCATTTCTTGTCGGTTTAAAGAGTAAAAGATTGTTTGGAAGGGGAGGGGAAACTTAAGGGTGCATGTTTTGGGTTTTGCCAAACAGTCTGTCGTTATGGCATCAGCAGTTCACAGCAGTCGGCCTGTGAGTGAGGTAGAGGACAGCGGTATCATTGAGGGGCCTATTCCAAAAAGTCAGTTTTGTAACGTACCATTCCTGCTACGTTAAACCACCAAGGCGTTACATGTCTAAAATCTTAACAGAAATGTCAATACTGTTAAGTGGATATTTTGCAGAGATGCTGCAGATGCTGCTTCTGGTTACAAAGGTTGTGATTCCCTCTGTCTTACTGGGTTAAGTCAGAGAGAGCTGGAAATCTCTTCATGTAGACTTTGAGACGTTGTGGTTTGTGTTTCGGTTAAAACAAAGCAACTGGACACTCTTCTTCTTCTTCTTACCATAAGTGACTAAACTCGCTCTCTGGAATATTCCACTTGGCATGGCAAACCAGACACTGAGCTCATATACAGTATATTGTGTTGAAAAGGAAAGGCGAGAAGAGAAAGTATTATAGTGCCATTAGTTGGTGTCATCATTCCTATTTTGTCATATAATTTAAAAAAAAACACTCCAGACAAAATCATGCATTATTGATTTTCCTTTTTTTTTGTTATAAGCAGATTTTATTTAGGGAGCAAGAATACATATCAGGGTTTGTTGCAAGAGAATCTGTTATGAAGGGTAGAGCCTTTTTCACTTGTTTGTTGAGACATTAATCTTAATGTAGGGGGAATTATGTGCCGATTTTGAGGCATAACAGACATTACGTCTTTTCTCTTTTTTATATTCCTTGTTTACTGTGGTCTCTGATGCATGTTTCAGCTTATTATGGGGTGTCTGCTACTCTGATCTCGGCAGCTCCTTGTCGGGCCAAGCTCTCGCTCTCTCTCTCTCAGCACCTATCCAGAACTTCAGCTGTTGGTTTTCGAACAGCAAACTGCATTTTTGAATGTACGGTTTTTCCTTTTGCCCGTGAGGTTTTTTTTTTACTTATAATTTCTCTTTCCACCTTTGTCTAAAGGTGCCAGTGTCTAGATGCCTTTGGATGGTGCTGGCTACAGAGACACAAACTGGAACATTTTTAAAAAGTATATATGATAAGGGGAAAAATATTTGTGAAAAAAAAACCTGCTGAATTCTTACCATGCCCATAATTATGAATGTATGATATACTGTTATGTTTTGATGTACTGCCATGATTTCAAAATAATGACGAAAAAATACTCCTTGCCTTTTTCTTTCAAGTAAAGGAATATGGAGTTTTATCATCCTAGTCTTGAGTTGACTTGCCACAATGATTCTCAATGAACTCTTGACATCAAAAGACTTGTATATTTTTCCGTGTGCCAATTTGTAACATATTTTCTAAGTGTATATTTTTCTTAGAAAGTGCTGTGAAGTCTCTCTTGCCGTGGCTAAATGTCCTGCCTTTTCATTGCTGTGAAAAGGATATCAAATGCCAAGATCATGGTTTCAAAAACCATCACAACAACAAACGAAAAAAAAAGAATTCAAACTGAGGAAGAGTGGAGTTATGACCTATGAGATAAAGCTGTGAAACTTTGTTGAAAATTTTGTATCTGGACCAATTTTGTCGTTAGAGTGTTGTGCTATAGTGTAACATATTGTTGGAAACAGTCAGAAAAAAATATTGACAATTTGTGATTTCATTGCTGTTTTATAGATTTTCATGTAAATTATTCTAGTATTACTTTTTTTGTTGTAACTGGTACAGAAGTTTCCATATTTGTGATCAAGCCTGTATGGTGAAAACTGTAATATTGGTAACTTACAAGTTTTGTAATCATGTTTATGGAATAAATATACAATAAAAAGAGCTTTTGATCACTGTTTACAGAGAGTCTACACATGCATTTTTATACATTTTGCGTCCTGTTGCAGAGAATAAATCATCTTTAGGCCTACTTCATTATTTGAGGCTTCTCCAGTCTCACTCGGCTCGCCCATTTCGGCCCTTTTTCACTCTCTCTGTCCACACTTTGTAGGCTATTTCTCACTCTGCAAACAAATCTCACAATAAAGCAATTTTTTTTATTTTTTTTCATGTCCACAGGCTTCCTTACATTTAATTTAACCCAAGGATCAGCCAATCAGAAAACCCAATTATATATGTTGGGCCTAAAGCACACATATGCAGTGATACATCTGAACCTTTAAAGGAAAATTGGATAAACTGACTCAGGTATTTGTAGTATCTTTCAGTGGATCTATTTACTTCAGCGGAACCACTAACCTAGCTACTGAGTTTACCTATAGGTTGCCCGCCAGTGCATTGATATGTGTACATTGCAACCACCGTGAAGATCTATAAAGTCATGTTCATTTTATCTCCGAGTTGAATCCTTTATTTTATTATACTATGTTGGAGTAAAGACACAACAGTATTGATGAGAAGAGCAGGTGAAGTATTGATGAGGGTGTGGGGCTACTAAACTTAACAGCAACAACTCCTTCAAAAAATTAAAAAAACACTACAAACTAAGGTCAAAACTTGAAAGCCCTCAGAATAATGTAGGCCTAGTTGCTGGGGGTAGGCCTACAGTAGGCCTACTACTGTATTTGACATTGTTTCAAAGGTCATGAGACTTCATGTTGTTTAGTGCATACCATATAGTGACATCTGCTGGTCAGACAAGGAACCTAAACATTTCATGGGCAGAGCAGCAACTGAAAGTGCTCGTTTTTCAAAAATGATGCAATTGTTACTGTGGAATATACAAAGAAAATTAAAACAATAACAGTCACAGGAGTCAAGTGGATGTGCATGGCTGTGTCTTCCCTATGCTGATTTTTATTTCTAGCATTTTGTTTCTGTAATAATAATAGGCCGCAAAACTGTTTACATAGCCCTAGTTGTAATGTATTTTACAAGTCGTTATCAGAAACATTGCTTTTCCAACTGTTTCACACAGCCTTCCGTTCTTAACCACAGATTAACAAATACATGCCCAACCTACCTAACAATTGTAGGCCTAAATGACCATGACTCGTGGTCTTAAGCTTGAACTCTGACCACAGCCACCTGTAAGCGTAGGCTCAATTATCATTCCCTTAGACTTATGTATGATAAAAAAGGTGCACCATCATCCTTTTTCCAAAAAGTGCGCACTCCGCCGTGAATAACTTGATGGGCGTGGCGACAAGCGAAAAGGTGGGTGGTGCCTTTGACGCATCACTGGGCATGATGTTTTGGATATGACCCAGGCAACGAGGAGCGATAGAGTAGTGCTAGGTTTGTTCAGGTTGATTTGAGACTTCAACGCCAGGTCGATACATCCTTCTAAATCTCAGAAAGCCACCCTGTCTCTCGCATGATATCCCAAGCAAGGTGAGAATAACAAAGACGACACTAACTGGATGACATTCATGTTTTAGACCTGCACATGAGCAGTGTATAGGATATACCGTGTGACAGACAACTAGCATAATAACAACGTTATTCACCCTGTCGTCCTCCTCCATCCTGGAAAAACCAAGAATGCCAAATATTAAAATATTCAGCGGGAGTTCTCATCCGGACCTGTCGCAGAAAATTGCCGACCGTCTAGGACAAGAGCTGGGGAAAGTTGTCACCAAAAAATTCAGCAACCAGGAGACATGGTGAGGAAACCATTCTGTCATGTTTTGCAAGGTAGTTGTAGCCAGTTAGCTGCTGGCTAATGTTCTGCTTGAGTGTTAGCTTGCTATGAGCACCCACATGGAGCACCATGAGGGATGTAGGCTAATTAAATGTTCAAATAACCATTTAACAGTCTGACACTTAAAGACATAAGACAGCTGCAGTATTTCACTGTTCTGCAATGTATTGCCACAGTAGTCACAGTAGACTGCAGTACAGTTAATTTAGTTAGCCAGAATATTAAAGGGGTCCTATTATGCTTTTTCATGTCCACTACCCATTTATTGGGTTACACAGCATCTGTTGTATGTAAAAGCTTGGTGAAAGCTGCATTTCACAAATTGGCCTCTTGGGGGAGAATTTCTCTGCCGCAGGAACGCTATTTCTCAAACTGTCAGAGAACGCGGTGGTTTGGGTTTTCAACATTCTATAGCTTTTGTTTCCGGTACGGGTCTACGTCATGCTGTACCTAACATTGCTGCTTATGGGATGGAGTGTTGACGATGTCACAGACCATTGCAGAGACAGTAGACCTAATGCGCATTTGTTCATCGCAGCCACATAGCCTAGGCCTATCTGAATTTGACAGTATTGTGATGAGATGTATCCTATTTGTGAATACACCACTCAGTGTACAAAATAGTGTAGGCCTAAATAGTGTAGCCTACAAGGATAGTGTAGGATTTCGCCATCCACAAGTTTATTCCATTACGCATGTTTATTTTTTTTTCAATTCATAAATCGGCTCCGTCAATAGGCTACAGCATCGGTCTAGACTGGAGGCTACACTCACCTGTGGCCCAAGTTATATATTTTTGTTTCATTGTGATATTAAAGCTGCATTTTACATTGATAAAATACCGGTTGGTAGGCCTATGGCTAACGGGTCAGAAACAGTTGAATGAGGAAGGTCGAAAACAGGCAGAACGCGTTAACGCAGTTGCGCACTGAGAATCCAAAACACTTCCAAGTGGGTGAAAGACTCGAATCTCACCTTTCTCTCTCTATTCGCTTCAGGGCCGTTTTGCATATGCTGTTGGCAAGACTAACTTTTGTTTGGTAAGATGTGAAAACCCTACACTTGTATTGCCGCTTGAAGCATAACATTAATTAGAAGACGTGCGCTGATGTTATCCAAATAGGTATCACGACATGACCAGCAGCCGTTTGCATCAGCAATGTTGGCAAGGATTAGCCAGTTAGTGTAGGCTATGCGTAGGCTACAATTCAGTAATTAAAATGCAACGCAGTTTTGTTCATCATATCTGCAAGAGCAACGTGGATATTGGCTTGACGTCGTTTTAAAAAATGGTCGCGTCGTCGGGCGGCATGCCGAAAATAATGAAACTGAAACGGATAGGGCCTATTGTTATATAAAAAAAATCCTGTCCTGTCGATAAATGCGAACAAAAAAAAACCACGAAACCGAGACTAGGCCTAGGCGTTATTATAAGACCCAGTATGAAACCAATCCATCGAGGACTGCCCATTGCGCTTCCAATCCAGTGGGCGCATCATTTTTGCCGGGGACTAAATAGAAATGCAGTTACTAAAATGAAACCATTCACCTGAAATACCTTGAAATGTATTTTTATGAAGCATAGCCTATCACCATTGTGCATTACGCCTACAGACAACGAGCAAACAGGAACTCATTTTTAAAAGCCAACAACGCGTGCGCTCAGTAGCCTATTCAGTCTGGCTTGCAAATAGACCACCAAGACGAATTTGAACACGGAGTTCATAGGCCTATCACAAATAGGGTGTCACGATATCACTGACAGACGTTGAATTGATAGGTTTGAGTCCGACAAGTCGTGCCCTTGTCTTACTGGGCGCACTCTTTTCAATTTCGGACTGCGTCTTTGACAGCCAGATGGGGGCTGCCGCGGGAGCGAAGAAAATGTCCACAACTTCGCTGAATAAATATGCCTATCCTTTGAACTGTGTACAGCAATTGCAGATGATTAGCTTATTGGATAGCCTATTTTGTGAAGGTTAACTTGTCATTAACAAGGGAATGTGATCCGATTTCAATCCCAGAACATTCTTTGTGTCTTCAAATTTCCACCTGTCAACAGCAGATCTAGACTTCTCCCACCTAGGACCAGCGCGACACTTGTCTGTTTGCGAGCAGTAAACCTTGGCTGATAACTTCAACTTTAGGGCTACAGTATGCAAGGCTAGACAGCGGGTTAACCAATCAGGCCCCTACTGTTGCGTTAATAATGTTTGAGATAAAGATTCTTCAGCGCAGGATATCAGAAATAAACAAGACAGCGCAGATGGCTATTAGTTTTTTTTTTTTTCAAATATGGTCACAATCGCGTTATTACGCATCATATGCAATATGCGTATTATTTCATGAAACCTCAAATCGGAAGCAATAGCTTGTACCCAGCACTTTCAACCATTTCTTAGATTAATGGCAGCCTAATTGTCCCAAGCGATTTTGAAATCAAACTGAAGCCCATGCACGGAAGACTCGCATTGGATAGGGACTGGGTTTCAGCAAATTACACAGCAAGGTGCACAAATAACAACGTGGGACTTATGATGCGTCCTTTTCAGATTAATTGTGGACATTGGGTGAACTATTTGGCTGTCAACTTTAGACATAGGCTACAGGGTTGGATTCCAGGACAAAAACAGCTGTGCTGCTGACGTAATATTAGTAATAGAATGCTTGATGAAACGCTCCATGCTGCGTCGAGATTTCAGAATGTTGAAGGGTCTAACATTCTGCACTTCCACGCGTTTCAAACAGGCGGCGTAGGGTGCATGTACACAATGATAAAAAATAATGGACATGAAAACAAGTGATCATTCAAAATTAACTCCACTAACTACAGTAAAGCAAAATATTAACAATGAAAGTTATTCTAAATAGCATAATAGGGCACCTTTAAATAAATGCATCACCCTCTCTTATATAATTTTAGACTAAACGGATGATGCAGGCCTGGCTTTATATTGATATATCATTGGAGCAATGCTATCGTCCGCACTCCTGCCTGAACTGGTGTTGTAATCCGTAACCTTTGGCATAGGCTAGTAAACCGTTAGCTCTTTGGCTTAATTTACTGTTGGGTGGCAAGTTTGACAACAACAGTGTGGTGCTGTGAGGTGTTATTTTGACGAGTTGTCCTAGCCAACGCAAAAGAGGTCGCTTGAGATTTACTGATACCTTTTACTGAATCTTTTATTGGTTATTTAAACAACATTGGTTAACATTTTAACAACCCTTCATGCGAGGGTCTGCACTATGGTGTCAGAAAGATTATTCTAATTATAGCCACCGACTGTAAACCCACGCGCTGGCGCGCGCGTGTTCTCTCTCTCTCTCTCTCTCTCTCTCTCTCTCTCTCTCTCTCTCTCTCTCTCTCTCTCTCTCTCTCTCTCTCTCTTTATTATAAACTGTACAGTACACAATGTTGATATGTTCATATCCCCAAGAAAACAGCAGGTACTTTACTATTAGAGTTTTGCCTCTGTCACTCCATCTCCCTGTGTGTGTGTGTGTGTGTGTGTGTTTGTGAATGTGTGTGTGTGTTCTCATTCACCATGTCTACACATGCCCACCACCATCACATCACATCACCATGCCCTGTCCCAGCGTGGAGATCGGCGAGAGTGTGCGTGGCGAGGACGTGTATATCGTGCAGAGCGGCTGCGGCGAGATCAACGACAACCTGATGGAGCTGCTGATCATGATCAACGCCTGTAAGATAGCCTCGGCCTCCCGCGTGACGGCCGTCATCCCCTGTTTCCCTTACGCCCGGCAAGACAAGAAGGACAAGGTGGGGGTGAGACAATCCTTTGCTGCTACCTGACTGGCTGCCAACCTTAAAGGGACAGTTTGGTCAATTTCAACATGCAGTTGTATTGCTCACGCTACCCTTGACTTGTCAGTATCTGGTGATGCCACATTTTTCGGCTCAGCCCTTTCCGAGATATGAGCAATTCTAATGGGGGCAGCGTTTGTTTACATTTTTAAAAAGTGAAACATAGGCCAACTCCAAATATTTTCCCAAAAGGTACTGCTGTTTGCTAGTTGTCTGCTGATGTTTTATAACCTTTTGGATGTTTTTGGGAATAAATAAAAATGTTTTTTTGAAATGTAAACAAAGAGCTGCCCCCATTACAATGACCAGGATCTCGGAAACGGCTGAAGAAGAAGGGAAAAAAATCTCAGGCACTGACAAGTCCAGGGTAGTGTGAGCATTACAACTGCATGTTGAAATTGACCAAACTGTCCCTTTAATAACACGCATGGCAGTGGCACTGACTGACCAACCGGGCGACACCCACGCCATCCATGCCTTGCCTCCCGTCATCATGTGTGGTGCTGCTTGGATGATGAACAGTAGGCAGTAGGCCTAGACTATACTCGAGTCTACACTATAGAGAGTATTGGCACACACACACACAACCACACACTCACACAGACACACGCACGCACACACACGGGTACAAAAACACACATACATGAACCGGTATGAAAACATACACACACACATACACACGCACAACAGACATGTGATGGTTTCCCTCAGCATGGGTTCTGGTGTGGTTGTGTCGTGCCAGTGTGTGAAGAGTTTTAGTGTTTTACAGACACCTGTGACTTATTGCATGGGTTATGTGGTTAAGGAACCAGGTTTGAAGTGATCCTGTCTGTGGTGTGTTGGATGACTGATTTTGTTTTGTATTGTGACATAATATACTACGTAGGTGTTTTATAGTATTATTGCATGCATAAAGATTGGCCTGATAGATTGTTTGGGGTCATTTATCACAGTGGCAGGGATAGTTCAACAGGGAGAGAGAGAGAGAGACAGACAGACAGACAAACAGAAACAGAGAGAGATAGAGTTATTTTATCATATTGCCTTTATTGACCCTTATGTGAAGAATGTGTATGTCTACAAAATAATCAAAGTGGCATTTAGGCCAAAACACTCCACAGCAATCATTCTCAACAAGTGTGCAAGATAAGTTGTCTGTCAATCAATCAGAATCAGAGCAGAGTCCTGGAATATTGAATGAGTTGCGTCATGTAACGGTTGATATAACTGTTTGTTTTGGGGTCATTGCATGTTTTTGTCAGTATTACAGTGGGTTTTTTGTTTGTTTCTTGCATGTTGGGCTTTGTTCACTGGGTGTGGCATTTTATTCATTACGTGGTAATATCAAGTAACTTACACTACTGTTCAATACTTAATAACCATTGGAAACAGGGAACCTGTGACACTCTGATCTCAACCGCCACATTATTTTGCCATATTTGAATATCAGAGTAAACATGTTCATTTTCGTCACAGAGAGAAAAAACATTCTTATGCCAATTAAAAAAACAGCAGAATAGGTCCTAGAGGCTGGCTTTGGGTCTGTGATTGATGTGATCCTAAGTTGACATTTCTTAATTAAGCCTTTTGGGTGATGGTGTTTTTAAATAATATCCGAGCATCTGGAGTCGGAGGCCAAGCTACGTTGTGCGTTTTCTTTTAGGCCTTGATCAGTTCAATAATGATCAGTTAGTATAAGCTGACTGGTAGTACCGGTAGCCTAATCACGATGCGATTTGTAGGGGATGGGGAAATTGTCTTCTGGTGATGAGTTTCACCTTGGTTTAACCCATTGATGCTTGATGTTGCGTTGCACAACATTACGCAGCATTCAGGCACATGAGATTTGAGACAACTTTATTAAAAATCTTTGTTTGTTTGAGATGAATGAGCACATTCTAATGAAAGATGATGGTCTTAGCCTTTAAATGCAACTTACTGCATGCTTTTATGTGGTTCAGAGATATTTTGGTGTTTATAGGTTGAGGGCAGCTTTTCTTTAAAAGGGCTCAGGTATTCAGCACCCTTTTTTGCAGGTGTCTCGGGCGTCAATGGGTTAATGTAACTCCCCTGACGTTGCTTTAAATTCTTTAAAAAATAAATCCCATTGTTCTTTTTATTGTCAGCCAGTGAGTAAGAGAAATTCTTTTTGTGCCACACTCATTTAATTGTAACCACAGAGACAGGCAAAAATAACCACAGGCAAGAATTCTGCAAGACACAAGCCCTACTATCCGTTTGTTATTGTCCCTATGGCATGTCCAAGCTGCAGCAAGGTAGTAAATGCTGTTGCAATGTTGTACTGTGGTTTTCAACCACCTGCAAAGTATCACCCACACAGAATGTGCACCAAGACGCTACACATTCTGTTCGTTGTAACATGTTAGTAACAGTATGTACTCAGCCAAGATTAATTTTATGTTCTTCATATTTGAAGCCCAGTAAATCAGTTCACGCATGTCCACGGGTGATTGCCGGCGTCATACCACTGGCTGCTTGCATGAGCATCAACTTGTAGGGTCCTGATTCGCCTCAGGCTCAGACAGAGAGGGGTGGAGTGAGACAGATTGGGACAGACAAGATGGCAAGTTAATCAGTGATGATAACCAGACTTAATCATGCAGTGATCCGGTGTGGCAAAAGCTAGTCAGACATGCCGGTTGGGCGATTGCATATTGATCCAGGATCTGTTGAAGTCAGTGTTGGCTTAGCACAGCTATTCATCTCTGCAGCCCGCCGGGAGCAGCTCCTGCTTCCTCTGGTGTAGTAGCTTCTTTGTAACACACACACACACACACACACACACACACACACACACACACACACACACACACACACACAAACATACACACACACAAACATACACACACACACACACACACACAGAGGTATGACTTTTACAATGTAAACCAGGTAATCTCCATAATATTAAACTCCACAACTATGGAACAGTAGATACATTGGCTTTTGTTAATTGCGCAATGTTTGGGAAGAAAAACAGAGCGGGAGTGCTGAGTTGAAGACGAGTAACTTAGTACAGTAAGGTAGAGTTACTTTATTGATCCCGAAGGAAATTAAGGTATTAACCCCTTAACACACTGCGTCATAAATGTGCTGTTACCAGAGTGGTAATGACCAAGTTGTAGTGCATTGCTAAAGGCCCTGTGTTATGTCATAGTATTGTAGTACTATGGTAGTTAACTTGTCAATGACGATTACAGCGTGCCAGTGGAGGTACGGTTTGCATTAAGGGGTTAAGGTATAAGCGGCCTACACATACTGTATAATGCAGATAGTGCACATTGTGAGACAAGTCAAAAATATTAACTTACACACAGCTGCATACATACAGACGATCCACCGATCAAATGTATTGCACAGCTCTGCATGCATAGTTGTCTCCTCAGTCTGTTTTGTTGCATTGCAACTGTGCACTGTGCTTTGGTGGGACTGGCAGAGTCAGTCGTGATGGAGGTGTCAGCAGCTGTGTGTGGTTTGCCCAGCAGGTTTCCTGGCTGTCTGCTACCACCAGGACTGGACATGAAATCTGGCATACAGGGCATGTTACAATCCGCAGGGGCCAATGTTGTTGTTTTAGTTTGTTTTGTTCATTTGGGGTCTTTTCCCCCCTTGGAGGCCTGCATGCAAATTAGGTAGGTGTCCCCATTGGTCTATCTTTAATATATAGACAGTGGAGTAGTGAGTGACTGGGTACTATTATATCAATCGTAGAAAAACAGAGGGCTGTGTGAGGGTCTGGTCTGTTATAGCACAAATGCCCAGGCTGTTTTTCAATCCCAGTGCAGCCCTACTGAAGGTACCCCTTAGTCACTGTCTCAGCTACACTCCCCTGTCTCGCCTCGGTGTGCTGTCTGTGCCTGAGAGAAGGCACTAGGCAGGCCGTAGTTCTCCAGGGTTCAGTAGGAATGCATCTGTGTCAACATTCTGCGGTGCTGCGGTGGTTTGATGATGATGTTGTTGTTCCCCAATGGCACAGTAGTTGTGGCGCCCAAGAAAAAAAATCATTACGCGTTGTGCAAAAGCCTGGAGATTACAATGGCTTTTATCTGTTTGAGCAGAAGTGTGAAGGTGACGTGTGCACTTTGAGCCAGCGAGGGCTGCTGTTGTCATGCAGGGTGCCTGCCTGCCAGGGGGATCTGCTGACTTCTGATATCAAACGGGCCAAACTGGCCAAACAAACTGCCTCTCATGGTGGCCAGTTTCATTTTGTTGTGTATCAGTATTATAATACAGCGGATGGTCTCTGACACACACACACAAACACACACGCGCACACACACACACACACACACACACACACACACACACACACACACACACACACACACACACACACACACACTCAATAGAGAGCAGTACTTTCAATACACACACACATGCAAAGTCTGATACTCAAAAGAGAGTAGTACTCACACACGCAAAGTCATGCATTTGGAAAGCATAATATGTCATCATTTTAGGCAGTCATCAATAAACTACATCCAGCCCCTATTAGTAACTGTGCCGGCCTCATACTCATTTCTTTTCCTCTCTTTGTAGAGCCGAGCCCCTATCTCGGCCAAGCTTGTGGCCAACATGCTGTCTGTGTCGGGAGCTGACCACATCATTACCATGGACCTGCACGCATCCCAGATACAGGTACCATGTTTATGTTTCTCAAAGAGAATGAAAACTGAAAGTAAAGTCCGTGACACCAAGCAAACAGGGTTTTTTATGTGTTTGTAATGTCTGATGGAGGGCATGCTGCCCGAAACGTCACATTAAAATAAGAGAAACGGGAACTTGTTGTTGCTGACTTTACTTTCAGTTTTCATGTGATTTTGCTAGTCCTGCACTCAATCTCTTTGAGACAGATGTGCATGTTTTTTCTCTTTTTGACAGTATGTTCTCAAATTAACACTGTTTTAGCTCTGTGGCAAGATCTGAGTTTTAGCATTTCTTCAAAACAAAACCGAAAAGTCATTAAATCATGCATGTCTTTTTGATGTATCACATCATTCTCTGTTTTCTCTTTCTCACTCTATCTCCATGTGTGTGTGCGTGCGTGTGTGTGTGTGTGTGTAGGGTTTCTTCGATATCCCTGTGGATAACCTGTATGCGGAGCCTGCAGTGCTGAAGTGGATCATGGAGAACATCCAGGAGTGGAAGAACTGCATCATCGTCTCCCCAGACGCAGGCGGCGCCAAGAGGTTGGTGTTAAATGCATTAAGAAGACATTTATTATTTACACATATATGGATATTTTTGAAAGCGCATTGGTTACAGAGTTTTAGAATGCGCAATTTATACGTTCGGGTTTGAATACATCCCATTTAGGAGGCTAAAACGCACCTGTCACTGGCCCTGCCGTGGCCTAATGGTAGGGCACTCATCTGCCATGCGGCCGACCAGGGTTCGATTCCCAGCCCAGGTCATTTGCCAACCCCTCCCCGTTTCTCTCCCCATTCACTTCCTGTCCACCTCTCACACTGTCCTGTCATCAATATAGTCGAAAAAGACCGGAAAAAATATTTTTTAAAAACCTGCACTTGTCACAATGGAGTTTTTATTTTTGTATATATTTTAAAAATCAGCATATTAACAGCATATGAGACATGACAGGGTTAGGTGCACAGCCAATAGCAATAGCTGCCTTACATGGTTAAGACCACAGCGCAAAATTGTACTAGAATGAAAAGCAGTAAATAAATATCTAAAATGTTTTGGATTACTTATTGTATTTTATATTTTTGAACATGTATTTGTTTTCAATTGTTGTTAGTTATTTATCACATTTATGCCAAATGGGACTCAATTAGAGACAGATGCTTAGTTTTCAGTCTTTGCTGGCTGGCTGTCTCAAATTATATATGAGATTGAAGGAAACATCGTGCATACTGAGAGAGACAAAACATCTGCTGGGTTTTTGCAATAAAACTTTTCACTAATTAGCCGCTGTTACCGGCAACCCACACAGTGTGTTGAAGAAGGCCAACGCAGGAGTGTGGTAAAGTATCTCACCTAGAGCATAATGACGAGGCAAACTGCCGCAGATGAAGCCTGATTCTGATTCTGTTTGACATCCCACAGTCTCACACTGCAGCAGTACTACTTTGTGTCTTTCATACTGGAAGCGAAGTAGTCAAGCCAAGTTCTATTTATTAACCCTGTAAGACATGGCCCCTGTTATAAATAAGCTGTTGCTTACCAGAATGACAATAGTAAAGGTTTTTCAGTGTCTGTTACAACATTCCCTTGGTGGAACGGGCGGTGCACATTAAGGGCTTCATGAGACAATCAGGTGGAGATACTGTGGCCTTTTTTGCCTTTGTTTGAACAGTGAAGGAATGACAGGAAAAAAATAGTTGGGAAAAGAGGTGGGGTTGGGTTGGGAAATGACCAAGACTGGATTCCAACCTGGGCAATCTGCCACAAGGGAGCCTTAGCACAGTGCACTAAAGTAAAGTAGAGATGCTTCATTAATGCTGAGAGAAATTAAGGACGAGAAGTTAAGTACACTGATGTGAAAGCATTGCATTCCTTTGTTTGAAAACTCCACTAAGGCTACTCTACACTACACCAGACTAAAACTGCTCTCTCTAACCATTTTATCTCTCCGATGAAATGAATTGTGGATGAAATTAACTGAGGATGAAGGATTGCTGAAGTACACCATCCCACCATTAGCTGACCCATACGTCCTAAGACACAAATGATATGCAAACATATTAAAAACATATGAAGGCTGGTATGAAGGTGTGTTAAGAGATTTAAAGGGCAGTGAAAGCCCAACTGGCAAACTCCAACTCCCATTGTGCTCATGGTGACACAGCACTCCACAGCACACAAGTGAATACTGCACACAACGGAATTGCTTGTATGCCTCATCCATGCAAGGGAGCAGCCCCCAATGGCGTCCGAAACGGAGCAGTGCGGCGGGACACTACCATGCTCAGGGTACCTCAGTCATGGAGGAGGATGGGGGAGAGCACTGGTTAATTACTCCCCCCACTAACCTGGCGGGTCGGGAGTCGAACCAGCAACCTTTGTGCTACAAGTCTGATGCCCTGACCGCTTACCCATGATTGCCCATTGTATTTTACACTATTCAGTAGTAGGGAATGGATCGCACTCAATTTTTCTTCTTTCTTGTGGTTTTATTTTATTCTATCTTTGCAGGGACTGACATGACAGACGTTTCGGCTGCACAGAGCCTTCTTCAGTGTCACCTCAGTGTGCAGCCGAAACGTCTGTCATGTCAGTCCCTGCAAAGATAAAATAAAATAAAACCACAAGAAAGAAGAAAAATTGAGTGCGATCCATTCCCTACTACTAGATTACTTCAGAGACGCACCAACAAGACGGAAGAGCGCGGTGTGTGGAAGATAACCATTTTACACTATTCAAGAAACTCAAATAGAATCATTCGCATTCTCTGGTACAAATTTTAAAGCACAGATATTTTATCTATGTGGGAGTAAGTGAAGGTAATTTGTGAATCGCATTTGTGGAGCAACCACAAGGAACAACTGACAAGGAGTTGTTTTGTGTGAGTGGATGTCAGACATGCTAGAGCAAAGTCCTTCATAGCAGTAGAATGCAATATGTCTTTGCTGCTATGTTTAGGATGGAGAACAGAATGAATAGTTTATACAAGTTCAAGTACTGTAGACTGGTGCTACAGATCATTTTGCTTTTGGAGCAAACTAAAGAAGGGTTTCCTGATTTTTCCAATCTGATAATGCAAGCATTCCACCACTGTCACCATGGAAAACTCTAACACACAAGTTGATGTGAATATATTCTTGTTTCTGTGGCCAATCACAACCCTGACATCTTTGAACGATGCATGACCTGTAGCCATTGGACACCGTCATCGATCGTTATTTTGAAGACATCACTCAATTTATCAAAGTCCCGAAGGATGTTCTTTCTTTTAAGTATCTGAATGCTTTGGAATTTTCTCTGGATGTTTTTACCTACTGCTTACAGTCATTCCTTTTTCCAAAGTTCTTGAGTGTGTAGTCTTTCATTTAGTTTTTACCGTGTTCTTACTTCTGTGTCCTTCTGACTGTTGCTTAATTCCTCCTCTTTTGTGCTTTCATGTCACTGGCGCAACACCAATCTGTGATCAATCATCTCTCTGCATGGACTTGTGACTCTCATTGTTCCTCTGTTGTTGTGTGTCCATGTCCATGCCAGGGTAACATCCATAGCGGACCGGCTCAACGTGGACTTTGCCCTGATCCACAAGGAGCGCAAGAAGGCCAACGAGGTGGACCGCATGGTGCTGGTGGGGGACGTGAAGGACCGCGTGGCCATCCTGGTGGACGACATGGCCGACACCTGCGGCACCATATGCCACGCTGCCGAGAAGTAGGCATATACAGCACTGCGCACTCTCACATACAGTACACACTCACTCACATATTTAGCAGTAGCCTCTTAGTGCAGATGGGGTCGCCGGTGCGCCTATTCACTATTTGCTGAAAATACTCAACTACATCATAACAACATTGCTATGACATTACCGAGAGCCTTAAGTAACAGATTAAGACATAACCATTACAATTTTGGTGACAGTAAGGTTATAACATAGGCTCTGCGCTAAGGGGTTAAGTAATGTTTCAACCCTTGTAAGATCATTGGGTCTGTATTGAGAAGTAGGCAACATCACTGGGCACCCTCACATATTAACACATACTTAACATTAAGTAATGTTTCAACCCTTGTAAGATCTTCGGGTCTGTAACTGACTAAGAGGCAACAGTACTGTGCAGACTCAAATATTTAACATTAAATAATCTTTTAACCCTTGTAAAATATTTGGGGCTGCAGCCGAGAACTAGATAACAGTATTGTGCAGACACCAATATCTTTTAAAATATCCTGCGGTAATTTATAGAAAGCCACACAGACCTTTTGAAATATTTTAGTTTTCAGATTTTATCTTAAAAAGGACACAAATAGTTGTTTTTTCACACTGAGATCCACTCACCTTGGCTATTATTCCTGCTGTCAAGAAATGCGTACGTCTCAGTAGATGGCTTATTAGTGTTTGGTGATCGGGGCTCTAAATCAGGGGTCCCCAAACTAAGGCCCAGGGGGCCGGATGCGGCCCGCCACGCCCCTTTGACCGGCCCTCCACCTCTCTGCACCTCACCATTTGAACTGCCCCAAATAAGCAATTCTATCTTGTCTTGATAGTTTCTCATCTCACTGTAATATCAACAGGCCTACCATTTCTATTGTATCACTCATAAACTGTCAATCACCATATTTTTCTAACCGTTCCTTAGTATTTTTACATGGTTATTAGAAATTAAAAGAAATATCTGTGGTATTTCAAATTGAAAAACATGTGAAGTACTCACTTCTTTTGCAAATCACTTGTAATGATGAACAATTTTTATGCTAGAAAGGCAGTGGCCTAGTATAAAGCCCACATTATTGATCCCGGCCCCTGATCACAGTCAGTAACGATAATGTGGCCCCCAGAGAAAAAAAGTTTGGGGACCCCTGCTCTATATGACCTTTTGGCTGGTGTTAATGAGGAGCCCTGGTGGTGATTATTGTTGTCTATTGTTTGCTGTGTTAGGCTGGTGTCGGCAGGAGCCACTAAAGTGTACGCCATCCTGACCCACGGCATCTTCTCTGGCCCGGCCATCTCCCGGGTGAACAACGCCAGCTTCGAGGCCGTGGTGGTCACCAACACCATCCCCCAGGAGGACAAGATGAAGCACTGCAGTAAAATACAGGTCAGCTGCTGGCTACCTTCAGCGTTGCTTCTAGTCAGGTCAAGAGCAATACAAATATCGTTTCTGAGCTCCCGAAAAATCGGGAACTCCTCCCACTTTGTCGGAAAGCAAACAACTAGTGGCAAACCAAGGGAGGCGTGTCAACCATGCCGTTTGGGAAATGTTAATTGTCATGCTCTTGGTCAGACCAAGTCTTAAAGAGAATTGAAAGTAGTTGATAATCAGGCTAGGCTGCCTGGCCTCTGGTGCTTACTTGAAGACCCAATATGTGATATACATGGCATCATCCAAAGTGTTTGGATAACACGCTGACTTTGAACTGTCTATTGCAGTGGTTCTCAAACTTTTTCCATCATTCCCCCCTTCAGAGGGTCTGAATGCTTCCGAGCCCCCCCAAGCAACAGCAGTACTCGCGCAGACTGATTTTGCGATCGCTGCGCAGAATCAAAGGAAAGGTGACTGGTGAGATTAAACAAAGAGGGACTGCAGTCGAATGCAGATGTGTGTTCATTTCCTATGCTATTCAAATTCATGACAATTAATAATATAATGTTGGTGAGGGCTTTAAAATTATTGACTTATTGGCAAGACAGGAAATCATTTCCTTGGGGGAAAAAAACCCAAATCAGATGTCACACGCCCCCCCTGAGATGCCTCCGCGCCCCCCCAGGGGGGCTTACGCCCCACTTTGAGAAACACTGGTCTATTGTGTTCGTGCATTACACACAACTTTGCATGTCAACTCGTGCTCCACAATGCCCTGTGACAGGTTAGGGTTAGGGGTGCTTTTGGTCTGGACACAATTTCGCCATTTCCTTGCTTGCTTCGCTGTAGTTGGTATAAGTAAAGCGGCAGAAACTTTGCTTTACTGACAGGTTAGGGTTAGGGATGAATTCGGTCAGGGCTCAGAAATTCGCCGGGACGGCGGGAAGACTACACAAACCTGGTCACGTGACAAAAGTGCTTTCCTATGGTGTTGTAGAGTCCGATGTTTTTATTTTTATTCTTTATTTTTTCACAGACAGCAGTAAATACCACACATAACATTCCCATAACAATTCAAACTATCTGTTTTTTTTCCGTACAGTCCGACTTAACATGCAAAGTCATCGCACCTCAACACGGAATGCTCTAGCGTGAAATACTTACGACTTTGCATGATGTCAGTTTACAATATGTGATATTTGTGTCACTTTTGAAGTGTAATGAATTGCTCTCTTCTCTCCTTAGGTGATTGACATCTCAATGATTCTGGCGGAAGCCATCAGACGGACACATAACGGGGAGTCGGTCTCCTACCTGTTCAGTCATGTACCATTGTAATGACAAAACTTCGGCCTCATGGACACATGTATAAACACACACACACACATACATACATGGTGATGCACACACATGCACACTCACTGAGATACATATACAAACAGACTGACACATCTACACCATGACATACAAACACACACACACACACACACACACACACACACACACACACACACTCGCACATACAGTGTACACACACACATGTAGACGCACACATACATGCACAGTACAAACATGTTACTGTCTACTTCAATGGCCTATCTTCTTCAACCCTTTGCCCATATTTTTCCAGCTCCATACACGTTCTTTCAGTCTGATTGCCTCGGCAGCTGTGTGTGTGTGTGTGTGTGTGTGTGTGTGTGTGTGTGTGTGTGTGTGTGTGTGTGTGTGTGTGTGTGTGCGTGCGCGCGTCATGCATGTACATGAGTGCTATGTGATGCCTAAAGTGGGGTATAACAGAAAGCAGGTCTGGTGATGACCTGGCTACTTGTATGAGCAAGTGGTAAATCTTGTAATATGAGAGCACAGCGACCTTGTTTTGATTGAGGGATGAACCTCTAAGTCTTATATTAGGAGGTTTACCACTCACTAAGCTCGGTTACTAAACCACGGGGGTATTCCAAGAAGATTGTCCAGGTGAAATTGACATAGAGGCAGTTGTAAATCGGCTAATGAAAGAGCCAGAGTCGCCATTTTCATAACTAGGCTATCTACACTGTAAAACACTGCAGCCAGTTAAACATAAAAAGGTAAGTTGGCCTCCAGTTTGTAAGTTACTCAACTCAATTTGAGGCTTTCTGAAGTTGAATTAACTTACAAACTTAAGGCAGCAGGGCAACTTATTGTTTTACGTTTAACTGGCTGCAATATTTTACAGTGTATGAGCAGCTCTAACACACTTCCCGTTGTATGTTAACTTAGCCAGGTTTATCGCTTACCCATCTTCTTGGAATTCCCCCCTCGTTTTTCAAAATTAGCCCCAGTACACTCGTGTTTGTTTACTGGATGGTGGTCTTGATGGTCTGCTGGGGTCTGAGAACGGGGCAGTCCTCATAGATACAGAACACTAGGTGTCACATTCAGGGCCGTAATAAAGTAACTTTTTTCACCACCAGCCAAAACGACTTGTAGATGGTAATACACACACGCACTAATGGGTCAAAGTGGCTTGTAAGTGTTTTTTTCAACAATCCAAAACTAAAATTTAACCAGCACAGGCTGGTGTTTATTTAGAGCCCTGCTCACATTTAACCTTTTGGCATGGCCAACCTCGGGCGCCCCCATCTTGGTATATGGCGTTCCTATGCTTTTCACACCATCAGTTGACATGTTGTTTTACCGCCATCTATAGGAGGATTTGCATATTGCCTTGTTGCCAGGTGATGTTCATACAAGCAGCATTGCACCTGCACAAACATTGTGGCGAATCAAAGTGAGACATCTAGTTCTGTATCTATGAGCCTGGGGAGTCCTACTCCTTCTCCTACAGCCTCTTGTCTTGCCAAAACACAGTGAAAACCATCGTCTGTTTTTTTTTAATGTTGTTACTGTTGTAATGTTTTTTTTCCCTCCTCTCTGGATTGTATTATTTTGAGTTGTCAATTATTTTTCTGTGTGTGTATATTTGTTCAGGTACGGTAGCTTTTGGGTTTTTGTTTACTACTTGCATTGACTGTGTTTAGCCATTCTATCTGCATGAGGCTGCACCAACCACCTAAAGATAAAACTGGAGGAAACACTCTACATCATTTATTTATCGAAATGTTGAAGTGTTCTGTTTAGCCGTTGCTTGTGTAGTTCTGACTGGACACTTGCCATATTTATATGTAACACACACAAACACACATACTTGCGATTACATACAGGCAGCACATGTTACACTTATACGGTACGATGCCGCTGTTGTTTGAGAGTCTGATTCTTTATTTGAGGAGAGGAGAAGCCTGTTGCCTTAAAGGAGAGAAGAGGAGGTCTCTACAGTAGCAGAGATGAGAGAGGACTGCTCATCTCCCTGTTGAGAATGAATGGACATTTACGAGTCAAGATAGAAATGATTTGTCCGAATGGGGACAATGTGTGGACAGCTATAGAATGAGAATAAATCATCTCAAAGCTACAGCTTGCACTGTCCTGTGTTCATTTCGCAGCTATTGAGGTTCTGCTGATTAACGTAAGAATGTTTTTTTGTTTTGGTTTTTTTTTTAAATGTTTTTAATTGTTATGTTGTTGCAGAAGAACTGCTGTTGTCATGTTGAGTAACAAGCTAGCAGCACTCCCAACGTGATATGTATAAAGTGCTGGAGAAGAGGAATCCTGCAGACTTCATTAGGTTTCTTTAAGAATTACAGAGACATATACACACAATTAAATGGACAAACTAAAGTGTTCCAAATGGTTTGTACAAAAACATTGCAAGAAGATTTTTTAGAATAATTAATAACGCAAGCACTGAAAGTAAAAGTAAACATGTTTTTTTTAATAGTACTGTACATGTAGGCATATGTTAGGGTCCTAGTAAAATGGTGCTTGTTCACAACCCTAATGAAGATGCTATGACTTATGATAGGCCCAGCCACTATGGACCTTACGCATCTAAGAATCCTGGTCCTAACCTACGTTGACCTTATGATGCACTATGACTTATGATAGGCCCAGCCACTATGGACCTTACGCATCTAAGAATCCTGGTCCTAACCTACGTTGACCTTATGACTCTACAATCTCTGTCTATCTCTTCTTCCTCTGCCTTCCTGCTATTTCTGCCTCTCCTCTTTACCTCTCCTTTTAAATCTATCTCTAACAATGTTTTTTTTTCCATTTGTTAAGCACTTTGAGTTTCATGCCTTGTATGACACAGTGCTATACAAATACAATTATTATTATTATTATTATTATTATGCATGCTGTCAGAGATGATGGGCATGCTTACATTACCCCGGACAGTGATTCTCTTACTTAGTCTTCAGTAGCCTACTTAAAATGACAGTGAAATGAACAACGTAAGTTGCATAGGCGGCCTACATAAATTAATTACACATCATAAAAAGAACAGTTGACAAATCATCATTGTCCATAATTGTGCCGAGACAAGGTGAAGTTCCCTGTGGAGACGAAGACGTAGCGCGTAAATAGCTGTTTGGAGAATTTCACTCTGGCCACATAGCCTAAAGGAGGACGCTCCGGGTCACACGCGCTGAACTTGTCCAGCAGTAACAAACAGCATCCTCATCACGCCACTTGCTGATCACCGCGATGCAAAACACGATCCCACCCATAGCTTGTCGGTCGATCAAGGAGAAAACCCTCCCGGAATGCGCATCTCTCGTCTTGTCGGTGTATGCGTGCGTGCGTACGCGCGTGTGTAAAAATCCCAATGTCTCCCCGCCCTCTCTTCCAATTCCCGGCAGCAAGGGCCTCTTCAGGACACTGGCACTTTGTTTTTCATCAGGAGAGGCTAGAGTGGTTTCTTCCAAGAGAATCGCAGAGCAGGTAAATATCAAGCAGATAAAAAAACTAGAACAATATAGAAAATACTCTCCCCGGGGGACTTTGGCTTGGCTGTTGCTCCTCTGTGGTCTTCAGCAAACACAGCACACCTTTCCTCTTCTAATGGGAACGGTCGCCAGCCCGAGCTTCCAACCACTTCTCTGACAGTTGTTCATGTGCTCGATCAAATACCTGTAACACAACGTCCCCTTGCGGAGAAGATCGGACTAGTAAACCAAATTACGCACAGATTTACGCACACGATTGCGTCTGTGTTTTGTGTGCCTGCATGCGTTTTTTGAAGTCGATGTTTTAATGCCAAAAATGAAGCCATGAAACCTAGTTGATATAATCAAACGAAGAGGGAAGACTCATCCTACTCACTGTAGTTCTGTGTTCCAGCTCAACGTTCTTAAAGAATGGCAAGTGGAGATGGTGCACTTCCAACAACAGGTAAAGTTGAGCAGCGATGTGATCAATTGGATCTGGCGTCCGTTACTTCGCACCAGGTAAGTCAATTCAAAGGAAGTCTTTGTCAGGGCGTGCCTATGCATGGGGTTTCTTTGCATTTTTGTGTGTGTGTAAATATTATCATTATTGTTAGGCGTCTTGTATCAATTCACGTGTGACCTGTCAGGGATTAACAGTTGCATAAAATATTTTGTTACTACTTTAGATCAGACTTGTAGGCTACAATTGTACAGCCAGACACATAGTTATAATAATTATAGCAATGCACATTTCAGGGGAAAAAATTATGATTCATGTAGGAGCTATACAAAAAAAAATCTTACATGGCTCTACTATACAGTAAAGGTGGCTTTTTGTTTCTCATCATTCATTTGCTCATACTTACACATTCCACACACAGTTTATGCACCATATGAAACTAGATGGAATGTGTTTGTGTTTGTGTACTCATATGGCCCAAAGTGTAAAGTGACTATTTTCTTATTTTTCTAATATTATAACTGAATCACATTATAAGTGTCATAGACTATACAATATTTTTTGCATGAGAATATGCAATATATAGAATATGTTTTTTCCTCAGAGCATGGATGGGATTCAGGTGCATCTGCATGAAAAAGAACTGTGGGCCAAATTCCATTCAGTCACGACAGAAATGATCATCACAAAAGCAGGACGGTGCGTGGAATTATTCTATAGAGATACCAGTCAAATTAATATTAGGTATCCTCAGATATAATCGAATACGCAGGGTGTCACAATAATGTATAGACACTTGACACTGTAGATGTCTCTTCAAATTCCGTTCATTTTCAGTGTAATAGAATCAGACATCACTTTATTATTTTTTTGGTCACCACTGCTTATTGTCCAGCATGATGTCCGAAGTCTACGCTATGCAACCTGCAACAGCCACTGTATTAGCAGCAGCCATTGAAAGTGAATACACAGAAGTAGAATTGTGTGTGATTCCGGCTTATCAACAATGATTGGACCAGAATGGATGTCGGTTTGAGGGAAGCTAGTGACAGTAAACCAATATTGTTAAATTCTAAGGTAAAAAAAGAGGACATTTTATGAACCAACACCTAATTTACAAGTGTTTGTATATTTCCATGCGCCCTCAGTATACATCAAATAATTTATCGCAAGTGTTAGTGGTGGAACTTGTTAACCCCTTAGCGCAGCACCTATGTTATAACCTTACTGTCACCAAAATTGTAATGTATATGTCTTAATCTGTTACTTAAGGCTCTCCGCACTGTCATAGCAATGTTGTTATGATGTAGTTGAGTATTTTCGGCAAATAGTGAATAGGCCCGCCGGCGACCCCATCTGCAGTAAGAGGCTACACTCATTATATTCACCATTTTCAACTTGATGGTCTGTTATTGTGGTTTTCTCCCCATAGACGAATGTTTCCCAGCTACAAGATAAGAGTGACTGGCCTCAACCCCAAAGCAAAATACATTTTCCTGATGGATATCATACCAGTCGACAACAATCGCTACAAGTTTGCAGACAACCAGTGGTGAGGATTTAAATAATGATGTTGTGGCTTTAGTGTTTTTTTATCTGTAGATACTTACGAAAAGATAATTTTGTCAGACAAGAAAACATAAATGCGTGGATGATTCCAAATGGCTAGTGTTCTGTACACTACTGTGGTGTTGAAGGTGGGGAGAAGGGGCAGGGGAAGGGCAGGGCCAGTGAAGTTAAAGTCCATAAGCTTCTGTGTACAGATGGGATTTAAGGTGCTTCTTGAACGTAGCCAGTGTGGGGGCCTGGCGTATGTTGGGAGGTAGACTGTTCCAGAGCGTAGGGGCAGCAACACAAAAAGCTCTGTCACCAACAGTACGAAGTCTGGCTCGGGGGATGATGATATTGTCCTTTTCATTAGACCGCAGAGACCTGGACTGGGAATGGGGTTGGAGGAGTTCAGAGAGGAGCAAGAGAGTGAAGTGATTTGTATGCTAACAGGAGAATTTTGTACTAAATGCGGGACTTCACTGGGAGTCAGTGAAACTGTCTGAGTGTGGGAGTGATGTTTTGCCACCGCTTTGTGCGAGATATAATTCTGGCTGCTGAATTCTGAACATACTGTATTCGGTCCAAGGCTTTGTTGGGTAGGCCATAGAGTACCCCATTGGAGTAGTAAGTAATAAGTAATAAGTGTTTCAGTCACAGAGTCGGAGAGTGAGGGCCGGAGTCTGGAGATGTTATTGAGATGGAAAAAGGCAGATTTGGTGATGTTTTTGATGTGAGACTGGAATGAGAGGGAAGGCATGTACTTTTCATTGGTCATTGCTATAACATCGTGTGTTTGTGTGTGTGTGTGTGTGTGTGTGTGTGTGTGTGTGTGTGTGTGTGTGTGTGTGTGTGTGTGTGTGTGTGTGTGTGCGTGCGTGTGTGCGTGCATGCGTGCATGCATATATGTGTGTGCATCAGTGCATGTGTTTGTGTCTATCTGTGAATAAGGCATACTTGTTAATGGTCATTGTTAATTGTCACTGGCAAAAGTAAATGTAAAATTCAGGTAGTTTGTATTGGTGGTATTATACCGTGTGTGTGTGTGTGTGTGTGTGTGTGTGTGTGTGTGTGTGTGTGTGTGTGTGTGTGTGTGTGTGTGTGTGTGTGTGTGTGTGCGCGCGCGTGTGTGTGCGCGCGCGCGTGTGCATGCATGCATGCATGCATATATGTGTGTGCATCAGTGCATGTGTTTGTATCTATCTGTGAATAAGGCATACTTGTTAATGGCCATTGTTAATTGTCACTGGCAAAAGTAAATGTTACATTCAGGTACTTTGTATTGGTGGTATTATACCATGTGTGTGTGTGTGTGTGTGTGTGTGTGTGTGTGTGTGTGTGTGTGTGTGTGTGTGTGTGTGTGTGTGTGTGTGTGTGTGTGTGTGTGTGTGTGTGTGTGTGTGTTTGTGACTGGAGGTCAGTGAGTGGCAAGGCGGAGGCGGCTATCCTGGGTCGGCTGTACGTCCACCCAGACTCCCCCGCCCCGGGCATCCTCTGGATGAGGCAGCTCGTCTCCTTCCACAAGCTCAAACTCACCAACAACCACCTCGACCCCTTTGGCCATGTGAGTGCAGCCCATTTTACAGTGTTAAGACTACAGTCAACACTATTCTGAATATGTGGTCTCATTTAATATTCTAGTGTTAAATTCAGCTCTCAGAAATGTTAAATTCAGCTCTCTGAATGTTGAATGTACACTTCAAAACTGAACTGTTAGTTTTGTAGAATTCATTGAATGGCACGGATTAACCTTTTTCTTCACAGTCCCTATTTCAAGGTTGTTGTTACCAAAATGGTAATAATCTGTAATTTAAGACCTTCGGTAATGTCATAGCAATGTTGTTATAATGCAGTTCATTTGTTTTCAGCAAAGATTGAATATTTTGTTACCCCAGATCATTTTAAATTCCATGCACAAGTATCAGCCTCGACTGCACATCATCAGGGCAGATGAGAAGAGCGGCTTCGGGTCACCCAACACCTCCTTCTTCACACACTCTTTCCCAGAGACGGCCTTCATCGCTGTAACATCTTACCAGAATCATGCCGTAAGATTTGTTTTAATTTATTTTAGGAAAACATTTTTTTATATATTGCTGTTAGTCATACATATTTCATACCAATACAATTTAGGGAAAAAGGCACAGCGAAATGTTGAAGGTTAAGATTGTGCACATCCCAGGAAAAGGTGCAGGACAAAGGCTGAATGTAATTTGGAGTGAGGAGTCCTCTTTTCTTTGTATTATCGCAGGATTATTATTATTATTATTATTATTATTATTATTATTATTATTATTGTTATCATAGGATGACATTTCGACTGTTGCCTTCATCAGGTGGAGCATCTGATGAAGACAATAATCGAAACATCATCCTATCCTGTCATGGAATAAAAACTCACAGACAAATGTTACAGGCTTCAGATTTACACTTTATTTTAAGGTGTCTGTTTCGTTATTTAGGTAGGCTACAGTTGATAAAATATGTAACTGCTTGTAACATGATGTACTTACACTATATTGGGGTTAGGTTTAGGTGTGTACACTACAGTGTAAGAACATCACAGGACATATTGGTATGTAGATACACTTAACCGTGGACTGGGTAACAGGCTACAGTTAACCCTTTCTTGTCATCCTCCAGATCACCCAACTAAAGATTGAGAATAACCCATTTGCGAAGGGTTTCCGTGGCAATGAGGACCTGGATCTGCGTCGCTTGTCCCAGATGCCAAGGTTTACATGGACTGGTTGTATTAACAATCATTTTAGACACACTAGTGTAGTGTGCATATTGTAAGAATGGCCTGTTCCGATTGTTGCTCTCTCGCCCTCTCACTCTGTAGGCCTACATGCTATACTATCTGTGTGTGTGTGTGTGTGTGTGTGTGTGTGTGTGTGTGTGTGTGTGTGTGTGTGTGTGTGTGTGTGTGTGTGTGTGTGTTGATTTGTGAGTGATAAACACATGACAAGGACAGCGGGCATGGGGGCGTGTGGTGGGGGGTGAGGCGGGCGGGCGGCCATGGGCAGTTGAATGGATCTCTCTAATTGTGTTTCGCAAACTCAATTATCAAAGATCGGAGGAGGGCTTTGGGAGGCTGCAAATACAGCTTTAGACAAGTGAGATAGATGATCATGAATTACTGAGTGAGTCTGGTCCTAGTCAGATCAGAGGAGAACATCGGCACTACTTGTAGGCTTTTACCACCATTTGCTATAGTAGACTGCTTTCATGATGTGTATGGTCTTGGCTTGCTCCAGTAACCCAATTCTAGCCCACCACTCAAATCAAGTCCGAAATAGCAAAGTTCCAAATATTTCACATTGTATTGGATTTGCTTTATTTCTTAATTGGGAGGGTCAACCGTGATTCTTTAGCCTGGTGTTGTAAGCGAAAGAAGAGAAGTATCATCTGGCGAGTTAATCTAGCACAACACCATCTTAGAGAATCCAAAAGGACACAAAATATGTCGATCACAGAACTGCATCTGTGTGTATCTAGGTAAAAAAAATATCTGTGTAGCGAAAGAAGAGATGCATCATCTGGCAAGTTAGTCCAATGCCACACCATCTTAGAGAATCCAAAGGGACTCAAAACCTGTCCTTCAGCACTGCATATGTGTGTATATCTAGGCCTATTTTTAATATCTGTGTAGTGAGTCGTTGGAGTGTGTGACTTATTTTCCCATCCTCTACAGAGGTGTCAAAAGTTAAAGTAAAAGAAAATGTATGGTGTAAGTACAACACATGTGGTACATCTACTGTGTTGTTACCGAAAAACACTGAAAACCCAACAAGAACCCACCACAAACTTGATCCAACCAGCGCAGAGGTATCTAATCACAGGACAAGTACACAGGTCTACTGGTTTCTCAAATAAGTTACTGTAGCTGTGTTGGAAGGAAATTATGTTTCTTTTTTTTAACTTGTACTTTTTTGATGCCTCTGATCCTCTACATGTCTGTCCTCATGCCCATCTCGGCTTGTCTGTCTTTCCAAGTAAGGAGTACGTCCTGGTTCCCCAAAACACCACCAGGCCCAGAGTGATGCCTGCTGCTCAGCCTCCAAGAGGGCTTCCTTTCCCCACATCCTGCATGGCTGGCAGAGAGGCCAAAGGAAAAGGTATATTATTGAATATGGAGTTATTACTAACATTTTATGAATTACAAAATCATCTATACTGTGTGATGACTGGCAGAGTCATATGGGCTGTGGTGGAGACCCAAGAATCTGGCATGGGTCATTTCCAAAAATCCCAGCCCTAACCCATCTCTCTCTCCCACTTACTTCACTAACTTACTTACTTCAAACACATATTCCAATGTAGAAAATGTGAGAAACAGTTTGGTTTGATGTCTCTCTTCTGTCCAGTTTAATCAATTTGACGGGGCAATCATACCTTTTTTTAATCATTGGCTGTTCAGTACTTACGTTTGTAGTGTCCTATTTCAAACAAACTGTTTAATAGATGTCTATAACTTGAATTGCAAAAAACTGAAACTGAAACTGAAAAAATGAGGATGACCCCAAACCTTCGAACGGTAGTGTACATTGTATATTTATACTGTATGTTTTAATTTATGTCACATCTACGTTGAAAAAGAGGACTGCCCTGCATTTCCGAGAAAATCAAATCCATTGCTATTTTCACACTGGAAAATGTTGTAGTTGTGTTCCGTCACATTTCCAAAGGATACGTTTGCTGCTCTTCTCAGTTTGACTCGTTTTCTTCGGCAGGTGACCCGTCATGTGTGAACACAGACACACACCTGAGCTGTGCTGGCATGCTGCCCCACCCAGAGCACCGTGGGAACATCGGTCCCTTCGTGTCCTCCAGTGTCCTCTACACCACAGAGCCGGCAGCAGCAGCAGCAACATCAGCAGCAGCAGCTTCCGGTCTGCAGCCCTGCTTGTATTTCGGCTCCGCTGGGGACACGGAGGGGACGCACGTCTCCCACTGGCCCTTCCACCAAGACTGTCTTCCGCAAGCCCCCTTCTGCACTGGCCAGAGGGTTAGTGGCAACCCCAGCTACACGTCAGACTGTCTGGGACTCTAACCTGTGCACACGTGTCCTCTGTAGGAGTAGTACATGCATGTTTAATGGTACTATCTGAGGAAAGGAAGATAACGTGTGAATGTGCATGTTTGTGATGTGGCATGAATGTGTGTGTGTGTGTGTGTGTGTGTGTGTGTGTGTGTGTGTGTGTGTGTGTGTGTGTGTGTGTGTGTGTGTGTGTGTGTGTGTGTGTGTGGGTGTGTGTGTGCACGTGTGCATGTAATACATTTGTGTATGTTATGTCATTGCTATGTTTAGTATGATGACACAGGAATGCATGCAGTGCTACATATGTATGACTAGGAATGGGATAACCTGCATGACATGGGATTCCAAATGCTGATGTATGATAAAAGCAATAAGAAAACAAAGATAATCATCACAGCAATCACCCCAGAATTGGAATTGTATACTCATATCATAATTGTCAGTGCAGTATCAGTGTGGCTGAAGTGATTTTTGCATGATGTTGCACACTGTGTTGCTGACTGTTTAGGCAAAGGTTTAAGGAACAGTGTTTGCACTTCACAGTCACACAGTGTGCAATTGTGGTGGCGCTGTTTGTCATGTTTTGTTGTCTCATGTACCTGAAATAAAAGGCAACATGTAGCCTATGGACATGTTCAAATCAGTTTATTTTACACTTAAGGAGCATATCGACTCATGGTCTAAAATAAATATATAAGTAAGAAAACACGCCTTTACGCCTAAATGGCTTGTGACCATCCCAAGTATTTGATGGTTGGCATTAAAACACAATGTGTTTTGACCCTGGGCGAATGTTCCAGTAAGGAACCGTCCCTCAATTAAAAGCAATTAAACGGGGCAGGAATGCTTTGGCTGGGAGTCGTAATAGCAGCCATTTAACTCCTGTGGACCAGAGTACTTCTCGTCCGAGCACTTTGGGCCCTCCCGTGTGTGTGTGTGTGTGTGCGTGTGTATCCACTTCTCAATCCTGCCCCCCCGCTACATATTACCATATAATAGCATTACACAGGCCGTGGCTTACAACAGTCATTTACCCAAAATTCAATTTCAACGCAATAGTTGTCAAGAGACCACCATATGTGCCGTAGATCTAAATACAAAAAAATGAGCCCAAGTGCCCGCAGGAACAGTGACAAATGTCCCAAGCCATTTCCGATAAAAGGTTACATATGATCAACAGCTAAACACAACACATTTTTGTGAACATTTCAGCCTATTGTGGCAAATAATGGAACATACGTGTATAGTATTAGAATTAGTAAGGGAATATTACTTTAGAGATGAAGATGCATTTGTGCTATGACAACAACAGAGGGCGCTACACCCCACTGACTAAACTTCTCAGAACCATGAGTACAAGGACTTGAAAGAGAACAATGTAAAATCTTTAGTACAACTTTGATAATACCTACAGTATGTTATCTGGTGTACCCCTCCTTAAATCAGATAATAATATAATCAGATAAGGACTTATTTGACATAGAAGTTTCACTGGATATTCACTGATAATCCTTTCGCCTGTATATAATATTTTCTTCATTTGTTCTGAGAGAGAGGGAGCGAGAGCTGTTACGCCAAACTTGCAAAGGAAAGGGCCTTTTCAAATATTGAGACAGCAGCATAACAGGAGAGACCTCAACCAACACGACACTCAGTCATCCTATAGTAGGCCTACTCAACTCAAGTTCATCATTTAATATTTCAAGAGCAAAGTCATTTTTTTAAATAACGGTCTCCGTTTATAACCTGCAGGTTAAAAAAAAGAGGCAACCCCTCTCAAGTTCATAGTTAGTTTAATGTCCAAATAGCAAAAAAAAAAACCTCTTTGCTGACAACCAGCTAAAAAAAAACACGAAAAGCCCCAGTGTTTGTTTTTGATTGTTTTGTTTTTTCCCCCGTCTTCATCCACAATTATATTTCATCCACTATTTCAACTTATTCTTCCCCTTTGTCTTTCTTGTTAGTTTAATGTCCAAAATAGCCAAAAAACAAAACAACTGATTAAATATTATTACTAACAACCATTTCAAAAACAATAAAAGAAACAGCCAACCCCAGTGTTTTTCTGCTGTTGTTTTCGCTCCCCCCACCCCCACCCCTCATACAGCAGTATTAATACGTCTCCTTCCCCTTGCACCACCCCGGTCCCCCCTCATCCATTAGTATTGCTACCCCCCCACCCATCCATTAGTATTGCTACTCCTCCCTCGCCATCCATTAGTATTGCTACTCCCCCTCCCCATCCATTAGTATTGCTACTCCTCCCTCGCCATCCATTAGTATTGCTACTCCCCCCCCCATCCATTAGTATTGCTACTCCCCCTCCCCATCCATTAGTATTGCTACTCCCCCACCCCCCCCATCCATTAGTATTGCTACTCCCCCACCCCCCCCATCCATTAGTATTGCTACTCCCCCCCCCCCCCCGCCCCCCATCCATTAGTATTGCTACCCCCCCCCCCCATCCATTAGTATTGCTACTCTCCCCCCCCCCCCCCATCCATTAGTATTGCTACTTCTTCTTGCCCTTGCCCCCTTTGCCCTTCTTGCCGCCCTTGGCCTTGGCTTTGGCCTTCATGGCCTTGCGTACGCAGTAGCCCCTCCAGTGGGCCTGGATGACGATGGCAGCGCGGCCCATCACCTCCTGGGCCCTCTCCTCCTCCTCCTGCCTCTCCAGGGCCAGACGCTGCTCCTCCATCACCTGCACACACAGAATATTGTCGCGTTTTTTATTACTTATTTATTTATTTAATTTTAATATTTTATTTATTTTCTTAATGTACATAATTGAGCATTGAGTATATATGAATATCTCAAGAAGATACTGTTGCTGTTGTCATTTGTTTATTCAATTTTAATTGTAATTTGTATTTATAATTTGTATGTATATAATTGAACATTTTTCATTTTAATTTAAATTATTTTACTAATGTACATAATTGAACATTGAGTATATTTGAATATTTCAAGAAAATATTGTTGCTGTTTTTTATTTATTTATTTTAGAGTAGAGTAGAGTAGAGTAGAGCTTCATTTATTGATCCCAGGGGGAAATTAAGGTGTCAAGTAGCATACACACATACAGTAAATAAAGACATTGCCCACGAGACATTACACACATACTTACACATAAAATAACCATATACGTATAGCTCACTGTTACATACATTTAGCCAAGGCATCTCACACACACACACACACACACACACACACACACACACACACACACACACACACACACACACACACACACACACACACACACACCAAATAGTAAAGTGTCACATGTGCCTTAGCTGAGTGGCACCTAAAAGCCAAGACAAAGTGACCAACAAAGTGTCCAGGAGTATCAGTAGTCTCTCTTCTTAATGTCCATAATTGAGTGTAGCGTGTGTTAGCGCACCTGTAGGTACTCCTCCTCCAGGACGCTGTAGTGTTCCTCCAACTCCCTCAGCTCCTCCTTCTCCTCCTCAAACACACGCTCCAACTCCTCCAGCTCCACCTGATCACACACACACACACACACACACACACACACACACACACACACACACACACACACACACACACACACACACACACACACACACACACACACAGACTCATACATATACACACAGAAAAATGTGCGTACACACACATTACGTATATGTGTGACACACACACACACCCACACCCACACACACAAACACACACACACACACACACACACACACACACACACACACACACACACACACACACACACACACACACACAGAGAGTACTAAAGTATATGGCAAATTTGTGAAACAAAGAACAACAAGACAAAAATTGTGTGTTCAGTTAAGTCAAGAAATACATGCGATTGGAACAGGGGACTATGTCCTATAGAACTGAGTTTCATATCAGCTGACGTCTCAACCGTACCTGTTTTTCACCCATGTCCGCGTCATACTTCTGAATCCAATTCTCGATCTCTGTCTCCACTTTGTATTTTTTCTGCAAACAGAAATTGCAGAGCTGTATAATATACAATCAGATGTCTAGATTTTCGGTATTCAGATTTTTGGTAGGTCTGTCCCTCACACCTTGCGCATGGTCATCTCCACGTCGCGGTTGTCTGTGATGAGACTGATCAGCTGGGCCTTCAGCAGGTTGACCTAGGAGTCAACACAGATGACATCAATTAACCCGTATGATTGTGAGGTTGTAAGATTCATGCCAAGTGCACCGGAATCTACAGACCAACCAAGTTAGACACTTCTCTGTCGGACGCCTCTAACTTGGATGTGCATAGAATCTATCTCTTTGGAATAATTTCCGGAACATTGGAAATATATAATAATATCGTGCACATTTTACCTACAATGTTATCCCTAAGACGCCATAGGCATTCCAAACAAAGATTCTGTGCACATCCCAGTTAGATCCCATCCCAGTTATATCACTGGTTCAAATAAATTAATGGTAACCCCATCAGCCAATTAGAAAAGAAAAAATAATAAAAAATAAAAAATAAACAGATACAGATAATTCCGTTGTGAAGAGAGATGTACTCTATAAGAGGTACAACACACAGATGGACTATATGCCCATATATGCTGGGTCAAACCCAGCCTAGGTCATTTCCCAGCCCATCTCTCCTCAGCTCATTTCCTGCCCTGAATCTCCTGCCCCGAATCTCCCCCCTCACTCCCTCCCGCTCATTTCCTGTCCCACTCTTCATTGCACTATCCTAATAAAGGCTAAAAACCCTCAAGAACATATTTAAAACTTCACTTGATCTTGACAAATGAAAGAGCTTTAGTTCCACATAGGTACCTCCTGGTTCATGCGCTGCTGGCGGCCGAAGGAGGCGTTCTGCTCGGCCTGATTCTGCTTCTCGGCATCCTGGCGCGTCCGCGACACAAAGTCCTCCGAGATCTTCTCCATCTGGTGCAGTGAGTTCTTCAGGCGGCGGATGGTCAGGTTCTTCTCAAAGATCTGATAGAGGGGCCAGAAGGAACAGTGATGGAGGTCTTGAAGGTCCAGTGGTGGGTAATTTGAGGAGATAGCCCCTTAACACATGCCGTTCCACCACTGGAACGTTGTAATAGTCACTGACAAAACTTCACTACCAGAGTACTACAGCACTATGACAGTACACAGGGCCTTTACTAATACATACAAAGTATGCTTGCCCGTCTTGCATTTGTTGCCCTTCATGCATGCATTGCCCTTCATGCATATGCTGCCCTTCATGCATACACAACATACTGGCCTGGTCTTTTACAGCATAAGATGTCTACGATTGGTCATTTAAAATGGTGGATTTACATGGAGAGAATCCACCGATTCATGTATGAACAGCGTACATTTCCAAGCCATAATGAACACTTAGAAAAGGTGGTGTTTGTAGATATTCATGGAAAAAATAGCATGAATCCGGGAAGTAAAGAAATAAAAAATGCACACACTGGAGTTATAACTCTGGGCCTGCCTCCTCATCCTATACTGCGTGATAGTATATCTACTTTACTCTAGTCTACTACGTAACTCTCCTTTAGGCCATACGTAACTGTACCTCCTCATCCTTGTGCAGTGTAACAGTATTTAGTATCTACTCTACTCTTCCCTACTGTACTTAACTCTGCTTCAGGCCTACCGCATCGTCCTTGTGCAGGGTAATAGTATTTAGTATCCACTCTACTCTACTCTCCCCACTCTACTTAACTCTGCTTCAGGCCTACCGCATCGTCCTTGTCCTTGATGGAAGCCGCCACCTCGGCCTCCAGGCTGGACACCAGCTCCAGGTTGCTATGGTAGCGCTGCGAGGTCTCCTGCATGCGGCACATGCGCTCCTTCTCCTCCATGGGCGTGGTGAGCAGACGCTCCAGCAGCACCGAGCGCAGCTCCACCAGGCCCTTGGCCAGCGCCCCGGTGCTCTCCTCGTGCGAGCCTGCCTCCAGCATGCCCATCAGGAAGCCCAGTGTCCGGTTGACCAAGGGGCAGGCCTGGTTCCTCCGGAACAAGTGTTGGATGGAGCAGTGGACACTGTCCGCTGCGTCCGCCTTCCCCTTGAGTGTTGACGGCGTCTGGTTCTCTGGCTTTGCTGTCAGGGCACGGAGGTACTCGTACCGGTCGCTGACCTAAGGGATGTAAGGGACTATTTTCCTGTATTCATATTGTATGCTTTTGGCATGTGTTGTGTTGTCATTCTGTTTGTCTTATACAGACTTAAAGACTCATCTGGACTGTACCTGTGTGCATACATTTACAATTAACAACCACCACAATGGAACAATGGAAGTAAATTATTTTGAGCTATTTTGTGTTTTCCTTTTGACAGAATGTGCAAAGGCCCATCACCCAACACGTTACTTATTTTAATATTTGTAGTGTGCAGTGTCAAAAAATACTGTAAAATCACTGAAACTAAGCTAAACTAAAACGATATGAATATGAATATCAATATAGACAAACCTCGATGTGATTCTCCATCATCGTTCTCAGCCCGTCGTCAGCCGCAACGTGACTCAGGCCTTTGTTGGTCATAACAGCCGGCAGCAGGGAGATCATCTCCACCTTCTGGATGGCAATGGTAATAATATTTTGATAAATAAATCTGAAGAGTGCTGTCCTTCGCTTCCTTCATTCAATAATATTTTTATTAGAGATGCACCGGATCCAAGACCCGGTTCCGGATCCGGCAGGATAATAGGGTTTTTCACAGGATCCGGATCCAGTTCCAGGATCCAGGATCCGGTGGCCGAGGCTTTTCAGTCAAAATACTTTGAGCCAACGTGATAAAAAGGGCCCACGTGTGTGAGTAGGCTATGTGTTTCAACCCTTTCGTAGGATCCGGTATCCGGTTCCGGATCCGGCAGGATCTTAAGCAGTGGATCTGGTATCCGGCAGGATCCTAAAAATCAGGATCCGGTGCATCTCTAATTTTTATAGCACATTATCATACACAATTGTTATTCAATGTCCTTTTGGGGAAAGAAAGAAGAGATAGACAAAGAATATTGTAAAAAAAAAAGAAAAAGAAAAAAAGTAAGACTGTGTAGATAAAGACCATTCAAAGTAGTTATTAGCCCACTCTGGTTACATACTACTTTCTCAATAACCTTACCTTTAAAGGGGAGATCTGAAATGGGCCTATAGTTTTTTTTAGCACACAAGATTCTCAATTCCTCTAAGTAAGTAGTTCTTAACCTTTTTTTTCTTAAAGCCCACCTTACCTGAGCCCAAGACAAGCCGCGTCCCCCAACCCAAACTTCTACACGTGTATACGCACTAAAAAATGATGTGAGGGATTAATTACAACGGTTCTGGCTCAAGATGTTAATCAGTAGCTTAATGGCTTTACATGGGGACCAAAACACATTTTAATTTGGTTTGATTTGGACTAATTCTAATGTTCGCAAGCAGAATTTTGGTCACAACCTCAACACAGAAAAATCTTGCGGACCCCCCCAATCTCCGGCGCACCCCCAGGGTTACCTGGATGCAGGCCTCCAGGATGCCGGCGATGCGCTGTGTCTCCAGGGACACCAGCTTCTTCCTGGACGGGTCCATGATCTTCAGGCAGTCATCGCGGGCGGTCTTGGTTTTGGATGGCGAAACGACCACTTGCCCAGACATGACCACTTGTGGTGGTGCTTCGGAGGCAAGCATTGTTCTACGATTCTGGAAAAGAAATTAAAAACGCACTTTATTGTGAAAGTGAATGCCCAACTGGGATACTCCAACTCCCATTGTCATTGTGACATAGCACTCCACAGCACACAAGTGTACACTGCACACTAAACACAACGAAATTGCATTTATGCCTCACTCATGCAAGGAAGCAGCCCCCAATGGCACCCGAAAGGGAGTAGTGCGGCGGGACGGTACCATGCTCAGTTTACGTCAGTCATGGAGGAGCATGGGGGAGAGCACTGGTTAATTACTCCCCCCACCAACCTGGCGAGTTGGGAGTCGAACCGACAACTTACCCATGACTGCCCATTATTATTAGTAGTATTATCATTGTTCAATATAGGCGTCAGTTTCAACTGTACGTAGTACGTAGACTTACTTTTCTTACTTACTTGCCTAGAAAGTTTGATATAACTTACTTAGACAGCCTGACACAATATACAAGATTTTGGTTTCTTGTCTGGTAGGAGAAGCATCATCGAGTGGACATCAACTGTACTATTTAGCTTAGGTATAAAAATGTGATATTTGTACTCTGCAACAGCTAGGCAAACACACATTCACACTCAGGGGCCAGTGACCTCATCAGAGGACAGAGGGCGATCATTACAATACACATTCGATCTACTGTGTCTCATATGTATTTCTTCTCTGTATCTGAATCCCACACTGTCCCATGGCACTTGTCATTTGTTACACAGACTGGCTCATGGGACCTTGGCAGTTCACACTTAGCGGTAATCATAGGCTATGACAAGATGAGACAGTAGGAGGGCCCAACAAGGCAGTAGGTCAGTGTCATGGGACAGTTAAGAGGACAGAGAGTGATCAGGGTTGGACTGGCCATCTGGCATAGCGGGCATTTAACGGCGGGCCCCACACCCGCATGGGCCCCTATTTTCAGAAATGTAAATATATATATATATATGTTTGTGTTTTTATTAACATTTCTGAAAATAGGGGCCCACAACGGTGTGGGGCCCACAAGGGTGTGGCGCCCACCGGTGATTCAGTTCTGCGCTGCTAATTATGAGAGCTCCCTATAAGCCGAAAGTGCCCGAGTCCTATTTCTCCCCCAGTCCAGATCTGAGAGTGATAGCTGTTGGGTAGCATTTTTGTTGCCCTGAGGTTGCAGAATGTTGCTGTTTTTCCAGCACGGGTCAGTAAAATAAAGGATTCTGGTGAAATTGTAGATAGGAGATGCATTGGATCAGTTTACATGCCACCAAGACCTGCAGTTAAAAATAGAGATGCACCAGATCCTGATTTTTAGGATCCTGCCGGATACCGGATCCACTGCTTAAGATCCTGCCGGAACCGGATACCGGATCCTACGAAAGGGTTAGTCTACTCGCACACGTGGGCCCTTTTTATTACGTTGGCTCAAACTATCTTTTAGACTCATTGGCTTACTGACAAACTGCCTGCAACGGCCGCTTCCAAAGGGCTTTCACTCCATGCAGTGATTGGGGTTGTGAAAGACTGACTGAAAAGCCTAGGCTACGTAAAAACTAGAGATGCACCAGATCCTGATTTTTAGGTAACTGCCGGATACCGGATCCACTGCTTAAGATCCTGCCGGATCCGGATCCTGTGAAAAACCCTATTATCCTGCCTTTTCCGGATCCGGAACCGGATCCGGTGCATCTCTAGTTAAAAATAGCCTGTACATAGGCCAGCCACCTGATTCATGTCTCTACAGCGCAGCTATACCTGCACCAGACCAAAGACTACCACCTTATTACATTGAATGGGAGCACATATTTAGACAGTAAGCTTACACAGGTCCACACAGCCATCAACAAGCTTCTATTTGACGTCATACGGTAGGCTATTTGTTGTTATTTTCCCATTAGAATGTTAAGGGTTTTTAGAGGATTACATTTTAAGCAAACATCAGGTTGCCAGTTCCAGGTCTAGTACTAAAGTCTTCTGGCTGCCATGAATATGCAGCATTTCAAAGCTGTAAAAAGTACAGTAAGTCTGATAAGTTATTGTGAATCAGACCACGGAGGTAGTCTACTTACCGCCATTGCATCTTAAGTTTAATCATCCATTCACCACACGATAAACAAATAAGTCGGACTGCAATAGTATGATCAGTTTAGACGTGTCTACATGACAATATGATTTTATTTGTGGGGTGCAATATTGTTTTTAACCACCATCAATTGAATTCTGTGTATGGTATAAGGCCTGGAATTTGTCCACTTCATTTAATCCAATTTAAGATTGACACTTTTGTTTTCTTTTAAACTAGGCCAGTTATCAAAAGTGCAAAGTTGCAGATGAAGGCCTTGAACACTGTGGAAAGAAAAAGGATTGATATATTTTTGTAGCACTTCGCAAGACCTTTGTAACAATAGCTTATGTGGTGGTCTTGGGGCACCCTCGCTGCTGCATATTTGTATGATTGCTGAGTCAATGCTGACACATAATTGATTGTCCACAGGGCCGGCCCGAGGCATAAGCGAACTATGCGGTGGCTTAGGGCCCCCAAACCACCAGGGGCCCCCGTGAGCAGTGAACTTCTATGAAGAAATTAATTATCTAGTTTTCCAGGTCATAATTTTTTTCTGGCCTACTCAATAGGCCCTCCAAGATTTCTCTTCTCTGTTCTACATTACTTGTATACTGCTTTACTCTGTATTGGCCCCACACTTTGTACTTGCTTGTAACTTACTGTATGCCCTCTCTGTAAGTTGTTTTGGATACAAGTGTCAGCTAAATGTAATATAATGCAAATGGCACTGGTATGTTCTAAGCAAATTACATATTATGGTAGCCCTAATAACAGTGGATAGGCTACAGATTGTTAAACACACTGTGTAGCCTATGGCAGTGGTTCCCAACATTTTTTCTTTAGGGATCCATATTTTGGCCTATAGGATTATGAAGCATCTGATGCTGAGTAGCTGGTGGTATGGGGGGGCCCCGGATTAAATTTTGCTTAGGGCCCCCGGCCCCATAACAGCTTGGGCCGGCCCTAATTGGAAAAAATGAACAGACAAGTGCCTCCTGTAGCGTTGACTGCTGCAATGTCTATACTCATAAATTCACCTTGAAAGGTGCAACTAGGCTAATTCAAAATGCTGAAACTAGAATTCTAACCAAAACAAAGAAAAGAGATCACACATGCTTTGGTCCTTGCACTTTCCCCCAGTGAGGTTTAGAATTGAATTTAAAACTCTTGTAGCCTGCAAGTCGCAGTGGGTACAGCTATTGCAGATATGCATATCATCCCAAAAGATGCACAGTAAACAATGCAGTGTTGGGGTCAGCTCTATGTTCCCACAGCCCATTGGTCCGGCCCATTGGTCCCACAGCCCAATGGTCCCACAGCTTATTCCTGATGCTCAATGCTCCCACATTTTAAAGAAATCATTCAAATATAGGCCCTATGTTCTACAACTCCATGTTCCCATATTTCAGAATAAACTAAGAGATCATGCCTTTGGAACATAGGGCCTAAATTTAAATAAATTCTTAGAAATGTGGGATCATGCAGCAGGAATAAGCTTATGCTGTGGGACCAATGGGCTGTGGGACCAATGGGCCTTAAAAAATAATGTTGAAAATCTTATTAATGTGGGACCAATGGGCTGTGGGAACATAGAAACGCTCCCGCAGTGTTAACTTAATTCAACAATTAGAGAGTACTCTGCTCCCAAAAAAATCGATTCTCGAAGCGTGGAAGTAACACAGCATTTTTTTTTTTTACTGTGTCTTCGCTCTTATAGACTCTCCTCTTGTTGGGTAAAAAAAGTCAGGGCGAAATTCCATAGCCATTCTGCAAAATGCTGGAACCAGCTTTAGCTAAAAACAGCTTTGTTTTCATCTGGCTTTGATAAACATTCTCTTTTATGATAATACTATCCCTAAAGTTTCTTTCTCAAACATTAAACCACGACTGAGAGTGTGCTAAATTAATAATACATTTGATTGATTTATTGATTGACTGACTGACTGACTTACTGACTGTCTGTCTGTCTGTCTGTCTGTCTGATTGATTGATTGATTGATTGATTGATTGATTGATTGATTGATTGATTGAATGAGTGAGTGAGTGAGTGGGAGTGGTTATTCGGTTCGTGCTGTTAGATTATGTCATGTGTAAACAAGTAGTAACAAACATGGGTAGGTCTCTTATTTTGGGAGCGTACCAATGTTCCCACGCCCCATTGGTCCCACAGCCCATTGGTCCCACGGCCCACTGGTCCCACAGCCCATTGGTCCCACAACCCATTGGTCCCACAGCCCATTGATCCCACATCACTAAGACTTTTTTTCATTTTTTAGGCCCATTGGTCCCACAGCCCATTGGTCCCACAACCCATTGGTCCCACAGCCCATTGGTCCCACGTTGCTTTTTTATTTGAATTTCTAGGCCCATTGGTCCCACGGGACTCACTAGTTCAAGGCTCTTTCGGTACTTACCGCTTACGTCATACGACCCTAATCCTAACCTTAACCCTAACCCTAACCCTAACCTTAACCCTAAACCTAACCCTAACCTTAAATCGCTTGTTTGAAATGTTTGATTATCATGTGAAGTACAGAGAGGGCGTCAAACTAGTGGGTCCCTTGGTCCCACAGCCCATTGAAGTGTTTGTGATGTGGGACCAATGGACTGTGGGACCAATGGGCTGTGGGACCAACGGACCTAAAAATTAATTTAAAAATCTTAGTGATGTGGGACCAATGGGCTGTGGGACCATTGGGCCTAGTTTTGAAAAAACGCAAAAGTCTTAGCAATGTGGGACCAATGGGCTGTGGGACCAATGGGCCGTGGGAACATTGGGCTGACCCCCTTATTTTGAACCTAACACAACACAAACACTTTAGGCCTATTCATTTGACACTAAAACATACCTGAGATGTAAAGTGGACATCAAAGGTCTCCCCCTCCACTTATATTTGATTGAGGCGATTTGGTCATTCCCGTCTAATTTCACTTCCAAAGTTTGACATTTGCCACGTTTTCAGGCGTTCTGTGTACAGAAACTAAGCATCATCAACTAGTGGTTGCTATGCGATTGGCATGGCAACACAAACTCGCTTTTCAATGCGACAAAAGTCAATTCTCACTATCCCACATGTGCCAGATCCTGATATTTTGATTGAATTTCAAAATATAAACATATGTGTATATTTGTTAATTTTGCGTCTGTCAAAGTACATTGGAGCTTTGGGCTTTCCACCCTTTTTTCTTTTCTGTAGAGCTACTAGTTGTGTAAGCTTTTATTTTGACGGGCTGTCATGTTTCGTCCGAAAGGGTTGACGACATGTCGTGGTGGTCATAAAAAATAAATGCACTCTCTTGGGTACCGCCGATATGCTGTTAGCTGAGTGTTATTTTGCTTATGGAAAATGTAAGAATGTATTTAGGAATGACCTTTTTACATTATAGAAATAAGTACTGAACTTGTTTTTGTATTGTATTCCCATCTGGACTTTCTGTAGAGTTTACCTAGCGTCTGCAAACTCGTCTGTTAGTTAGCCAGTTAGTTAGCAAAATCGAATGGTTTGGTGTTGAGGTTGTTCAGAAACTACTTTGATAATCGAGTGTATTAATGCAACACAGACATTGTCCCGTTATCCACAGTTCTCTCATTTGGAGCAAATATTAGCTAGCTCTCTCCACCACATTATGCATTATAAGTTGACACAAGAATCGCGAACTTTTAAGGCAGCTAGCTATAGCTAAAATAAATGTGAAGTTATCGCTTCAGTGGAGATGATTAATGGTTACCCGTGGCGGTCTTTAATAAATTATTGATGAGGTAAACAACAGAGCTATTAGGAAAACTTGGTCCATCATCAGTAAACGACTCTGATTAACGGTGAGATGGCTGACGGTGACGACGATGTCCCCTTAATTTTGACCTGGGACGAGGACACAAGCGGTTTGCTGACGGACGACGCATCTGAAAGACCCGATGAAAGTAAGTCACACAGTGTCATCTCGTTCGATTTTGGGTCCCCTTGTATACCGAGCACGTCAAATGGACCGGACAAAGCTTTTAAACTTGCGATGCCTCTCCAGTTTGGTTTAGACTTGGGCTTGACCTCCCTGTGCTTGTAAAACCATAGAAAGAACGCACATGAAGGTGCAGCGGAGTTCCTTTGCTTGTGTTGTTGTCGACGTGCTATGCCACTTAAACACTTGTCAACTACTGTGCCCAGTTCCCTTCTTATTGCATTCTGAGCTAGAGCTATTGTCCATTGTTGATTACACGTACTAAGCTCTTACCTTGCCATGTCTGACGTTGTGATATACCCTTTCTTTATTCTACAGAGTAGCTCATACATTGCTTCTGCCAGACAAAGTTAATGTTGACCGGTCGTTTTAATCACTGTCAGGCAGTGACACAACAGTTCCTAATAGGCTCGTGGTATAAAAAGACTCTGCGGCTTAAATCCACCTGTACTGGAACTTGGCTGAGAGAGAGTCATTGCACTTAATCACATCACAGTCCTGCTGCATGATGATCGACTGTCCTCATTCGTTTTCAACTTTTGCCCCCACCTTGACTACATGAGTGCGTGACTACACGCCATGTCGGTGGTCCATTGTGCTGTTTTTCTAGAGGCTGTCAAAAGAGAGATGGGGTGCATAATAGGCACCAGCAGTAAACAGGATGGGCAGCAGGTTGTACAAAGGGGATCAGGCAAGCAGAGGGCTGGATGCTCAGTTACTGTGCGTCGCCAAGCAGACAGGACAGGGTAGCAGAAAATGATAAGGAGATGGTGTAAAAGAACTACAGAGAAAGCCACATGTTTTGTCAGCTGCCCTTTGTACCACACACACACACACACACACACACACACACACACACACACACACACACACACACACACACACACACACACACACACACACACAGGAACTGACTCCACTGTGTCAGCAGTTAAGCAGATGCCTCCCTGTCCCGCTGCATACATGTTATCCTGTCCCCTCTTGTCTATGAGGGTGACCTGTAGGGGGCCAGGGGGTTATTTGTCCGCCTTTCTTGCCTTTTCTTTTTTCTTTTGTGTGGTACGATGTTACACAGAGGTTGCACCACCCGAATGTGTGCTACTACTAAGATGTCATGTCACTGACCCACGAGCAATCTTAAAAGTAAAAACTGAAGCTGTGTTTGGTAGGTGGTGTGGTGATCTTAAAACAATCACTTGCATGTCACAGGCAGTGTCATTCACTCACACTTTTTTACCACCTCAGGAACTTGGGAGCTCGTTGGCTTTCTTAAAATAAATTGATGTTAGTGTAGCCAAATGCTATACAATAGGTCGTATGGTTCACTGCATAGAGCACTGCTTTATGTTCGGGCAGTCATGGGTAAACGGTTAGGGCGTCAGACTTGTAACGCAAAGGTTGCTGGTTCTAACTCCCGACCCGGCAGGTTGGTGGCAGGAGTAATGAACTAGTGCTCTCCCCCACTCTCCTCCATGACTGAGGTATCCTGAGCATGGTACCGTCCCGCCGCACTGCTCCCTTGGGACCCCATTGAGGGCTGCCCTCTTGCATGGGTGAGGCATAAATGCAATTTTGTTGTGTGCAGTGTGTAGTGTTCACTTGTGTGCTGTGGAATGGTGTGTAACAATGACAATGGGAGTTGGAAAGGTTTTCCAGCAAGTACAAACAGGGATTTGAAATGCCCTGTTATTGCATACCTTTGCACATTGCAAATGTATTCGGCTTCAAATTGTTGATGTGTGTCATCTTAGTAGGCCTTCTTTGGGGCATATAGGCCGATGCCTATGGCCTAGGTGGTTCACACAGTCAAAATGAGCTGAGAGCCATCAGTTTATGAAGTCAGCTTTTCACCCGTCTGTTGGCTATTCTTCTGTGGTGCAGTGGGCCTAAGCTGCATCACATTAAAGTGCTGTTTTTAGAGGTCTCGTGTGCTCCTTGTTGCCATGCATGCCCAGCCCAGCCCCTGTGCAGCAAATGGCTTAACTCAATTGAGGAAGACTGGACCTTTGTGCCCGATTAATCCCACACCTTTGGGTTTCTAAATACTTCCTGGGGGAATAACAGCAGAATGTAGCTTGTGTCTGCTCAGAATTTTCTGCCTTTGGGGTAAACAACATTAAGAAATGTGGACCCGCTGGAGAAACGCTCTATTATCTCAGGGTAAGGTAGGCTACTCCAACTGCACCGAGGCTATCTAACAGTATGTGAGGAAAAGTCTGATGTGAAGAATTCATATTGGACTGTGTTCTGTGCAAGGGCTGGATGATACAGCAAAAACATTATCACAGTAAGCGTTTCCATGTTAATCTTTTAGGAATTTGATCTGTATAATTATTTTTTGTTGTTTTTCATTGACTGGGCTGGGCAGAATCAGAGGACAACAGTTGTGGTAGGGTCCAGGAACAATACATGGCATTATAAAGTAGCCTATAGAATATGAAGGAAAAAGTTAATAACATGAATGCTAATGATAATATTATCTGCATTACACTATGATGTCATGATACAAGCCATATGCTTGAAGTTATACAGTTGTCTGTCTCTTAAATAATTATTTTTTATTTTATGTGAATTGTCCAGCCCTGTTCTGTTATGTCGGTTAATCTCTAAAGAGGAAAACCGGACCAGTTGGTTGACTCTGAGACTCTGAGAAAATGTCAACATGGCTCAGACAACTGTTTGTGTTTGGTTACTTTGCAAATTATGTCACATCTCTGTCTTGTTGCGGCTCACCTCACCTCCCCTTTGTAGTGAGTCACCTTGCCTCACCTCTATCACTTGCCGTGACCTGCCTTGCCTTAGTTACCCGTCTTGCCGTAGTGACTTGTCTGTACTTGTATATTGTAAGCCTTGTGCATGAGATCACAGACATCTCTTGGAGTGCGTTGCAATATGCGACCTAGCCTCCTCCACTTGCCTCCTCCACTGCTTCTCGTCATGATGACATCACTGACAACAGCATAGGGGTGGGCGATATGACGATATTAAATCGTGAATCGTGATATTGAGTAAAAGATCGTCTCGAATCTGCCAAAGTGGAGAAATCGTATAGATCGTCTTGCAGTGAGGATGTTTATTATCAGCATCAGGGTGACATTTTCTCACTTGTGTTGTTGTCTTCACTTTATGCTTACATTATAGTATTCCAATTGTACACTTTATGAGAGTATCATCAGTGTATTAACATTTTATTGACTGCAAATTACAAATTGCAAGTATATGAAAGTTGTTTTTTGTTGATTTTATTTTTTGGATGGAAGATCGTGATAAAAAATCGAAATCGAGATTTCATGTTAAAAAATCGTGATACAACATTTTTGCCATATCGCCCACCCCTACAACAGCATTATATTTCAATATCTTGCAAAAGCTCAATTATAGAGTCTTTTTCTCATTTGCAACTGGGATGGTGAATGAAAAACAGTCCCTCAAAAGTTGTTGTGGCTAGGCTGACAGCTGGGAAACTTTATCGTTTTCTCCACGGAGGAGGGGCCAGGAGGCGGGACGAGGAGACAAGCGCAAGTGGAGGAGGCAAGGTTGCATATTGCAACGCACTCTTGGATATTGTTTTTCCCAGGCTACTCCCCTGCAGTATGCAGTTATAGGCTACTGTCTGGAGGTGAACTTGCATTCTAGGGATGTGATCAATATTTTATATCGACAGGGCTCTAAAATAACACCCCGCCGCCAACCAGCCAAATGCTGGTTAAAATTCAGTTTGGCTGTTAGAAATGAAAGCTTACTACCACCCAGTCACTTTGAACCATTTGTGAGTGTGTGTTTGGCTAATACGATAAACATCTGCTAACCATTTTGGCTGGTGATTAAAAAGTTAATTTAGAGCCCTGCATATTGCAATATATTGTATTGGGCCTCTTGCCGGTACATGCATCATATTGTGACACCTGTATCGTGATGCTTAATAGTTGGAGGCGTTTTGACAATACCCGGCCCTGCAGTCTAGTGCATTTGATTTTATACATAGGTTTTCCTTTTACAAACATTCACAATGTGAGAAGGGGCAAGATACCAAGCAGCCAACCACGTGAGCAGATTTTTTGATTGACAGCAGTTTCCAACAATCAGAGGTTGAACAGTGCGCAGCTAGTCACACAGCCAGGGATTGTTTGCAAACGGGAAACCCATGTATAGTGAAGCAGAATGGAGTAATGTACTTCCCCCTCCCCTCATGGTTGATGCAAGTAACCTTCACTTGTAGAGTTAGTTGGGCACAGTGCCTGGTGCTAAACAAAAAAGTAACGTTTTGTGGGAAAAAGTTCGCACAGTCCTTTTGGATTTTTTCTTCTTTTAAGTTATCTTTTCTTTTAATTCACTGGCAAGCATGATGACGTTTCGACCTCTCGGTCTTCCTCAGATTCACTGACAAACACAGGCTTGACACATTATCTACAACCATGCATGATGCAAGTAACCTCCCTGCTCTGTGCTTCCTCCTGTCATGGACAGCTACAGAGTTGCACACGCATGCACAGTTCAGTGTGAGGGGAGTGGGGCTCATGTTCAGACTGAGCATCTTCCTGTGTTGCTCTGTTCCCTTGTCTGGTTGACGTGCGATAACATGTACAGAAGAACATGGAGTGAGTTGGCACAGTGATTGTGCCCTGTTCACCAGATTAGGAGTCTGTCTTGAAGAGAATGTGTCGTGCCCCTCTTTTTCTCTTGTGTTGTATGTAATGAAAGGTGAATGACAGAGACAGAATTATACACACACACACACACACACACACACACACACACACACACACACACACACACACACACACACACCTTACCTCTCTGACTATATGGCGCATCCACAGAGTTCAAACACAGACACACACACACACACACACACACACACACACACACACACACACACACACACACACACACACACACACACACACACACACACACCTTACCTATCTGACTATATGGCGCATCCACAGAGTTCAAACACAGATACACACACACACACACACACACACACACACACACACACACACACACACACACACACACACACACACACACACACACACACACACACACACACACACATACACACACACACACACACACACACCTGACATCAGGAGGAGGGACACTAGTAGCAGTACTGCAGTTGGCCAGAACAGCCTGTACACTGTCGTGTGTGTGTGTGTGTGTGTGTGTGTTTGCGTGTCTATGTGAATGATTAATCTAGAGTGTGACACTACATGTGGTCATACACAAGGTGCCTCTCGTCTCCGCTTGGCCACAGTAGACAGTAGTGTGTCCTGTCCCCGTCCGGCCGCTGGTGAGCAGAATGCTTAGTGTCCCCGTCTGCCAAGTGGCGGGGGACATCTGTGGAGGCCTGAGGCCACCAGCCCTGCGTGTGCGTGCCACCACCACCACCACCACCACCACCACCATGGGTACCAGTGATGACGATGACGAGCAGAACCTCAAGAGAGGAACGGGATCTTGGCCAGTTCACATTTCCTCTTTAGAGAAGTTTGCCAACGGCTGGGGTATGTTGTTGTGTCTTGGACTGGAGGGGTGTTGTTTTGAAACAATGTTTGTCTCCATAGCTTCACTCCAGTGGGCTACTTTTTTTCTTTTGCTTTTCGTTCAGTTGACCGTTTGGGTTGCTGCTGGGCTGGTTGTTTTGGTTTGTCTGTGTGTGTTTGACATTTGTTACAATTCAGCTTATACTGTTATTCTTATCCTGGTTTGTCGACTCGCACCATTTCCCCAAGCAAACACAAATACAAATCCTCAGTGTGACGGCTTCACTGACACAGAAACATGTTTGTTTTGTTTGGGATATGGTGCAGTACATCTTTTTTTTCAGAAGAGAATAAGCTAGAGAGTGTTTTTCTACTTAATCTACTGTATTTAATACAAATCCACAGCAGCACTTATTTTGAGTTTGAGAACACCTATGTTTGTAGCTTTGTGTTGGATATATACCTACATGTGACCTGCCTGTTTTGAGGAGGAAAAGTTCACAGGGGTGAGTTTTTCCTGTCTTAGGCCTAATTTTGAGTGTGTGTCTGTCTGTCTGTGTATGTTTTTGGACCTTTCTTGGGTAGGGCAGTTCAAGGGGAGAGAGGGAATGAGATGGGGTAGGGTTGTGGAATGCCTTGAGCTGGATTAGGTCATATTATAGTCTGTAAAATGGTGAATTAGCGTGCGTAACCAGTGCCACAACACCTTTGCTTATTGTGAGTTTTTATGGGGTTACACTTAGTAGGTCCTCCACTGTTTTTCCTGCTCTCTATCTCTTCTATTTTACAGTACTTGGATACTGCTGTACTCTGCACTGACCCAACACTTTGTACTTGCTTGAATGTTCTCCTTGTAAGTCGCTTTGGTCAAAAACGTCTGCTAAATGTAATGGTGTGTGTGTGTGTGTGTGTTTTCTAATCTGCAGATGGAGTTGGTGGGTATGATGTCATGAACAACACCACAGCAACGCCAGGTCCCGGGCGGCCTAGTGCCCGGAGCCAGACCTCTCTGCAACAGAGCTGGGAGATGAACTACCAGGAAGCAGCAATTTACCTGGAGGTACACAGCCTGTCACACGTCCCATCATTCCCCTCTCACCCTCTCCCCGTCATTATGTCAATTATGAGCTTTGTATGCTTTTACTACAGTCACAGCAATTTTATTATGCACGGAAAGATTAAGAGAGAGATTCTTTAAGTATATAGAGATATGCCAATGTAATAGCTTGCTATGGGCATCTAACATGACCAGGTTCCGGTCTGCCTAAAGAGGCATGTCATAATACTCCCAACATTGAATAGAACAGTCCTTAGGTCTGCCTAAAGGGGGATTTCACCCCCCCCGCGCAATAATAGAACCCGGAAACAATGGGCCAATGGTACCTCTCTCTCTCTACTCTCTCTGATTAAGAGAAGGGACGGGAATGAACAGTGTACTATACAGCCATGAAACCCCCCACGGTAAAATGACAGGTTTCAGTTTCATTATCTAACCCCTGTATGTTTTCCATAAACACAAGCACAGAACCCATATTGTACAGAACCCATCTTTCTTTCTTTCCATCTTTCTTTCCGTCTTTCTTTCTTTCCGTCTTTCTTTCCATCTCCCCCAAAATCACAGGAGGGTGAGAATAACGACAAGTTTTTCACGCACCCGAAGAGTCCGCGTGCGTTGAGTGCGTACCTGTTTGCCCATAACCACCTGTTCTACCTGATGGAGCTGGTGACGGGGGTGCTGCTCATGCTGCTGTCCCTCTCCGAGGCCCCCGCCGTGCCCTCGCTGCGCCTCGACGTCTATGTAAGTCCCTCATTTCCTTAATTGTCCTTAATTTCCCTTGGGATCAATAAATGATGCTCTACTCTACTCTACTCTACTAGAAGTGAAAGTGAAAGCCCACCTGGGAAATTCCAACTCCCATTGTCATTGTGAAACAGCACTCCACAGCACACAAGTGCACACTGCACACACAATGAAATTGCATTTATGCCTCACCCGTGCAAGGGGGGCAGCCCCCAGTGGCGCCCCAAGGGAGCAGTGCAGCGGGACGGTACCATGGACCTCGACATCTATGGAGGCACCCCACAGAATTACGAGTGTGTTTGCGCGCTTGTGTGTGTGTGTGTGTGTCTGTCTGTGTGTCTGTGTGTCTGTCTGTCTGTCTGTCTGTCTGTCTGTCTGTCTGTCTGTCTGTCTGTCTGTCTGTCTGTCTGTGCGTGTGCGTGTGTCTATGCTGGCACCTCAAAGTGTGCTTCATAGGCACCCAGGCCTCTAATGATAACAGATGTTGCTGGTCAATTGATAAACAACGACAGGTTTGCGAGCATGCTCATTGAAATGATTTTATCCAGAAAAGTTAATGACCTTTTGTAAAAAGTTTAAGACGATTCATGTATTCATTGATCATTGTTACTGGCCTATCTATGCAGCAGATGCTGTGTGTGCTATCTATCCACCAGATGCTGTGTGCTATCTATGCACCTGATTCTGTGTGCTATCTATGCATCTGATGTTGTGTCAATGTGCTGTTTCGACACCTGATGGGAAGTGTGTTGCAAAAAATTAATGAAAAAAATACTAGTTGAGACATCTTCAAAATACTAAGCAACAGTGATGCAACTCACAGTGTGTGATGGGAACACATGGGTCATCTCAGCCTACCACACTCAAACACATCCCACATTTACAGTACTTTACATTACACTTAGCTGAGGGTTTTATCCAAAACGACTTAGCCTACAGTTAATTTACAGGGTATCGGTTACAGTCCCCGGAGCAGTGTGGGGTTAGGTGCCTTGTTCAAGGGCACCTCAGCCATGGAGTGAGATAGGGAGTGGAAGGGGTGGGATTTGAACCTGCAACCCTCTGATCTAAAGCCCATCTCCTTAACCACCAGGCCACAGCGGCCCCTACTTGAATGAAGAGCCATTGTACATACTGGCATTTTATGTCGTATTTGTTGTTGTTGTTGGGTCTGCTTGCTTTTAGATCCATTATTGTCTTGATCACTTCTTGTACCATCATGAGGGTGGATGAGTTGTTTGGTAGAGAGAGAGCAAAGATCAGACTCAGAGATTATGTACTGTATGTATTGGCGGATCATCTTGCTAAAGTCATTGGAATGGCATGTTCATGTGAAATCATTCATTTACATCACGGATGTACCGCAAACCATTCTCGCTGTCCGTCCAGTACACTTTGCTCCCGTCATGGCTTCTAGTTGCTATAGAATGACCCGTGACCGTCCTATGGCAACGTCTTTCCCTATGGAGGGGCAGTTGCATGGCTTTTTAAAAAAATGTCGTCTAGTCAGCGCATTGTCCCGCCGGGCCAGTGCATGTGACAGCCACCGCGTAAGACGGGTGTTTATTTGCTTCTGCACTGGCTTGTAAAACCTGATCACACATTTGACCTTTGCCCCTCGATGGTGGTGGTGGTGGTGGTGGTGGTGCATGGCCACTGACTGCAGTGACCTGTGAGGGTAGGTGGAGAGAACATGTCAATATTGGAAATTCCTCAGCACTGTGGTGACTGACTTCAATGGAAGCTGTGTGCTGTATATGTATAATGTACACAGTGTGCAGAAGTACTAGGCAGAGAAGTCTTTTGACCATATTTTCGGTCAAAGAAGTCTTTTGACCATCTTTTTGGTGCATATTTTCCATCTCCTATCTATATGAACATGAAAACCTATTGGATTTAGGAATTTCAGGTAATGCACATTTTGTGCAATGAGAGAGACAATTCCGCAGTTGGAGAGATTGGGTTGGGAAATGGATTAGGCCAGGGTCAGAACTGCACACCCTTACCCATTTGGTGTGTGTGTGTGTGTGTGTGTGTGTGTGTGTGTGTGTGTGTGTGTGTGTGTGTGTGTGTGTGTGTGTGTGTGTGTGTGTGTGTGTGTGTGTGTGTGTGTGTGTGTGTGGAAACACAGAGGTGTGTGTGGGTCTGTATTAGGGATGCAAATGATCAATTAATTCATTAATCATTAGTTGATAGCCTTATCGATCGACTTATGATTAATTGATCAGCGTAGTTTTCCCCCCGAAATCTCAATGTTTCTCGAAAAAATACTACTAAATCAATTTTTTTAAATTAAAAATTGACATAAAATACCACATTTAAATTAATTATATTTCAATTCTTTAATCCAAATGTGTTTTAGTGTACTCACACCCCTCTTCACACACTCTCTTCACATGCCCATTTCACCTGGGTCTCTTGTCAGTTGAATTGTCGATTAATTGCGATTAATGTTTTTTAATCGATTAACGCATTGATCGATTAAAGTCGATTAATCGATGAATCGTTTGCATCCCTAGTCTGTATTGTCTCTCAAACAGATTGTGTGTGTGTGTGTGTGTGTGTGTCCGGGTGCATGGAAACACAGGTGTGTGTGGGTGTGTATTGTCTCTCAAACAGTGTGTGTGTGTGCGTGTGCTTGTGCGTACTTGCTTGTTTACTTGCCACCTTGTGTGTGTGATGTACTGTGTGCTCCTCCTCTGTGTGTTCAGGTCCACGCCACTCTGGAGCTGCTGGCGCTGGTCATGGTGGCCTTTGAGCTGTGCATGAAGCTGCGCTGGCTGGGCTTCCACACCTTCATACGCCACAAGAGGACCATGGTCAAGGTAGGCCCAGATAACATTTAACCATTTGGCATGTCATTACATTACATTGCTCTTAGCTGATGTTTTTTATCCAAAGCAACTCACAGTTATTTAGTACAGGGTAGGGGTGTAAATCAGTCTTCATGACGATACGATACGGTATCGATTTCTTAAATCAGGGATTCGATTTTTTTTTCGATACTTAAGAATTCCCCACAATACGATACGATTCCACTACTATTGTGTTATGGAGCTAGGGCATTGCACAGGGGCCAGCGATTCGATTCTTAAGAATGCCCCACAATACGATGCGATTCGATTAAATCGCCGGCCAATACTTCCGATACATCGATACATTTCCAGGGAACCTCAGCCATGGAGTGAAATAGGGAGTGGAATGGTGGGATTCAAACCTGCAACCCTCATATGAAGCTCACCTCCTTAACCACTAGGCCACAGCTGCTACATGTAAAATCAATTCGTTTTAAACAAAATATTATTATTTTAAGAAAAGCGAATTTTGCCCCAGCCTTGGCTTAGTTAGCTGGGCACTAGAGCATGACACGAGAGTGGATTTTCACTCCCGTCCCATCCCGGACTGGAGTAAAAAACAAATCCCATCCTGTCCACTCCTGTAAAGAATGTCTCCCAATCCAGCCCACTCCCTCCCAAAATCAACCCAATCCACATTCATCTTTATTCCCGCTCCTGCCCGCTCCCATTCATCTTTGAAATTTTGACTCCCCATCCCGCGGGAATCCCGCAGGACCCGCGGGACCCACAGGAATTCCTGAAAAATGTCATCCTTACTGGGCACTGGACTGCTACACGGGCGACCCGATTCCCAACCCATGTCATTTCCCGATCCTCCCCCGTCTCTCTCTCCCCCGTTCATTTCCTGTCCCACTCTTCGCTGTCCTGTCTAAAGTTAGAAGAGCACATTTTAAACGGCAAAGAGATTTGCTAATGCCAAGGTAGTTAGCAGTGGGGGATGAGGATGCGGATGGGCCCGTGGCCATTGGCCAAGGTGGGTATGGCATGGGTAAGGACCATGGCCATGATCGTGTGGGGCATGGCCATATGTGTCAAGGATCGTGATAGGTTCAAGGTGGATACTGTAGCTCAGTGATTCTCTAACTATGGGCCGGGGCCCACTGGTGGGCCCTGAAGGTATTCCAAGTGGGCCTTGAAATCATTTTCCAAAAATAATAATTATATTTTGGTGTGTGTTGCTGTTGAGTTTTATTCTTAATTGGGTCAGAGGTGGGCCCCGAACATTTTTGACAATTTCAAGTGGCCCCCAAGTTGAAAAACGTTGGGAACCCCTGCTGTAGCCCAGCAGCAGAGAAGAAGTGACGTGAGAAACCCAGCTGACCCTCCCCTGCAGCTGTCTGATTAGGGCAGCATGTCAGGTGGGCTACTCCTGTCACTCGGGTGGAGATGTTAATATTACAGGCCAAATTGCTTTGTTTTCTTCATATTCATTTTTTATTTTATTTTATAATCTGATTAATTGACTGTGATTTATGCTGCGCTGTAATTTTTAGAGTTTGAATATAGCTTTCAATCAGAACAAGAACCATTCCTTTGAGACGTACATGGAAGGGAAGAGGCCCAAAGATGTCTGTCAGGGGCATGGAGATGGAAACAGGAGTATGTTTAGTGCTATGCTGAAGAGGATGTGGTTAAGATGGCCCTGTGAAATTCAGACAAGGGCGTTGACTCGCATGTTCTATAGGTTTGCTATGCAATAGTTTTACTGGCATGGTTTTGCAATTTTGCAATGGCTCCGGCTAATACTGTTAAGAGCACTTTGTTATTTGATCTAACAGATTCAACTTTGAGATTTTATATCCAAGAAATCCTTCAACACCCATAACTTAGCCCATCTCCAAGGTATTATTCAAAGTATAAGGACTGCTTGAATACGTGAGCTCCTGTATAGCAATGTCACCAGCCCAGAGGCTATTATTTGGGTATAGTACAGTACATAAGCTGTGTCAGTGTTGAGGTGTGGATATGCTTATTCAGTAAAACTCTTGATATGCTGACAGGAAGTGTGTTTCATATATTTCCTTCCTCTCCTGCGTATCCTGTCCGCTGTGGCCAGACGAACGTGCTGTTCATCCAGTTCATTGAAGCCATCGTGGTTCTGGTCCGGCAGACGTCCCACCTGAGGGTGACGCGGGCCCTCAGACCCATCTTCCTGGTGGACTGCCGCTACTGTGGCGCCGTGCGCAGGTGATCCATCCATCCCTCTCCATCCACATTGCCAGGAGTTGTCTTGCCAAATGTATACAGTACAAAATCCTTCATACAAACTGCAATGCACATTAAAACACCCATATTACACAGACCTCTAACATACGTTAGGTTAGAGGATGTCTCCCCTATTTAACACATTTAGCCCCTTTTATAAGTTTACGGCAATGCAATAAAGGGGTCCTCACGGATGTTTTGACGTTTGTTGCTGTCTCTGTTATTTGGCTTATTTGGATATATTCTCCAGCTCCTTTATAATGGATGTTTATGGGTATGTCCAATTGTGTCCTTAAAACCACCCAAAACTTTATGTTTCAGAAATGTGCAAATGTCACCAAATGCTAGTGTTCACTGGTATTCCGTAACAATTTTCGTAGCCAAACACGCAGACTGTCATGTCTTATTTACTGTAGCATTTTGCAAAATCCACCTTTTTCTTTCATTTACAAAATTCCAAGTAAAACATGACCGAAACCATATTTCAGTGTCAAATGTGTTTGGGAAATACCAATGAAAACCTTTCTGTTATTATCTTAGTTCCTTTATTATCTCTGCCAAGGTGGTGATGTTTTTGCAGGCACCTACAAAATAAAAAAAATGTATATTGTGAGGAGGAATTAGACCGTATGTCATGGGGACTGTACTCTCCAAGTGTTTTCTATTTTACTTCAAATGCTGAGGTGTCAAAAGTGAAAGTAAATTTGTGGTGTAAGTACAACACTAGCCCATGATAGGAAAGCAGAAGGTCTCAGGCACTCAGAGGTAAATCAGTCCGAAGGAGGTATATTAAAAAGCCTTTATTATCTGTGGCTACTCAAAATTGAAATTTTAATTTTATTTTCAATGAGTAGCCACAGATAATAAAGGCTTTTTAATATACCCGAGTGCCTGGGACCTTCTGCTTTCCTAATTCTGGATTTCCCAACCCCAAGAGCACCATTTTGGACATTTTTTCCACACACCTGAGCGCCGGGTTGACCTCTCTCTGTTTACGCACTAGCCCATGATATTACATAGCTGTTACACCATTTTACTCTGCTGTATCTAATGAGGTGGATAGACTGTATTGTTACTGAAAAACACTAAAACTCTAACATGAACCCACCACAAATTCGATCCAACCAGCATAAAGGTAGCTGATCACAAGACAAGTACACAGGTCTACTGCTTTTTTAAAATAAGTTCACTGTGTTGAAAGGAAATTGTGTTTATTTTTTTACACTTACTTTTATTTTGACGCCTCTGTTCAAAGTACTTCCCTATTCACTCTGATAACTTCCCTATATTTTCACTTTCTGTCTCAATTCTCATTGGTATAGAAACCTACGTCAGATCTTCCAGTCTCTTCCTCCTTTCATCGACATCCTGCTGCTGCTCCTCTTCTTCATGGTCATCTTTGCCATCCTCGGTAAGCTTTTCCACAATCGCTCAGGGCATGTTCAGGCCGACAGGGAACCGTGCCGTTGCTCGTTCCCTCACCTAACCTCGAACTGTATGATTTGTATGAAGCTGGAAAGTTGGTTCACGATACGAATACTTTCTTTTTTCTAAGCAAGCCACAACAACTAAGTAGACGTCAGCAGGTTCATGTGGGTCTGGCGCTGTAAAATGATACGTGCGGTATGCACGCGAGATGTTCAGTGTTGAAGCAATTTTATTGAATACAACTGAATACAACTGGTGTGGGAGATGGCGCTACCACTGTTCTAGCCAGTGTGAAAAAAATTCCATTTTTAGAAGGTTCAAAACCTTACATTTTCAGTAAGTGACTGATCTAGAGATGGTTGTATCAAATTTGTGCCCCTCTCGGATCAAGTATACGTCCTGCCAAATATTTCTGTTTCAGCCGGTTCACTCATCAATTGATCAGAGGTAGATTTTTTTGCATTGCATTGCATTGCATTGCAGTGGATTACATTTCATTTAGCTGACACTTTTATCCAAAGCCATTTACCGATTGTTACAGGATATTGGTTACAGTCCCTGGAGCAACTTGAGCTTAGGTGCTTTGCTTTACTGCACTTCAGCTATGATTGAAGGTGTAGCGAGACAGACCACACAGATTCTTCCTTCTGGGTAAGGTTGGGATTCGTACCAGCAGCCCTCTGAAGTAAACACCAATGCCCCCTAACCATTAGGCCATAAATCGTGTTCAGAGTGCAAACAAAAGGAAAACATAGCATGACTTTTAATTTCCACTTAACCCATTGTGTCCTGGAGCGACATATACGCTGCATTCAGGTTCTTGATATTTGAGCTGTTTTATTAAAAATGTGGTTAAGTTAGAACAGAAAAAGCAAATTCTAGTGCAAAATGAAGGTTCTAGCTTTTAGCAACTTATTTGATGTTTTTATGCGCTTCGGAGGCTGAGATATTTAGGTTTTAATAGGGAGAAGGCACCTTTTACCAAAAAGGGCTTAGGCTAAAATGGGTTAAAGTTTAGATGCTGAATGTGGCCTAGACCAAAATGTCTGTTTGTCATGCCATCCCTTTATATAGCACTTATCGTCTGCTCTTGAATAATTCATTTGCTCGCAGCAGAAGATTTATTTAAGCTATCTGGAGTTGACCGCACTTCCTCAAAAAATACTTTTTGATTGTTCATTAGATAATTAATGTTCACCTCTGTGTAGGCTATGCTCTAGTCATTCTGCACACTGTGCAGTCACTTGTAATAATTCAGAATCTCATGTTGTTCTAACCCTCCGCAGGCTTTTTCCTCTTCTCCTCTAACCCTGTGGATCGAGTAAGTAAATCTCACCATCAAAGCAAAGTGTTTTTGTTCTCCATCAAAGTTTCACTTTCAAGGATTGAAAGAAGATGAGTTCCTTAAACGATTAAGGTCAGAAGGATGTGAACTGGCTTTATCAGTGTCTTGGTTCAGCTGCGTTGTATATTTGTCAATGTTGTAAAGCCATAAATGCTTGTGACATGGTGCCATAATAGAGTGCGTATACATGAAGTTCAGTATCCCGAATATGATCGGGATATTAAGTATCCCGAATTTGCGTTTGAGCATATAAACACGTCAGTATCCCGAATAAGCCCATAATCGGGATACTGAGAAACCGGGATATGCTAGGTGGAGTATTCCGACAGAAGCCGGGATACTGCCGCATAAACACCTTATCCCGGATACAGGGGCTTCCCATAGAACGCTGTTGCTGGTATCCAGGCTACACGCATTTGAAGAGAATTCTACAACGGCCAAGAATGTTGACTGGAATATTACTTTTGTGCTCATATAAACACCTTATCCCGAATATGATCATAACGGGGATATGCCTCATATTCGGGATACTGAACCGCATGTATACGCACTCATAGTCTGTACTGGATGTCTCTCAGAGAGGTTCTTTGGAAAGTGAAAGTCTAGAGTCATCTCTCTAATGTACAAATTTAAAATTCATAAACTATTATGTTTTATATTACAATGATGTGATATGTAAATGTGGTGTGTTGCATTCCTCAATTGTGGTGTTTTAACACTTCAGTTTTGGTGATAGATTTCTCTTTGTCTTTTTGCAGTATTTCGACACGCTAGAGAACAGCATAGTAAGCTTGTTCGTCTTACTCACAACTGCCAAGTAAGGTTATATGCTATTGCACTAAAACACATACATATTTTTTCCCCCTTTTCACATATATTTTTTTGCAGCACTCAAGAAATTACCTTTTATACGTACAAAGAATATGCCCCAGTGCACATGCGTATGACCTGAACGTTGGTGTTGTGTCTTTTTGTCTCCTAGTTTCCCGGATGTGATGATGCCGGCGTATTCGCGCAATCGCTGGTCCTGCATTTTCTTCATCGTCTACCTGTCCATCGAGCTCTACTTCATCATGAACCTGGTGAGGAGCACACCTCCAGCCATCTCGGGTGCATCCCAGAAGTCCCTACTGCATTCCTATGTAGAGGGCAAAAAATAACGAATACCCTAGTAAGCTTTCAACGTTACGAGGAAGCGAACAGTACCCAGGTTACTTTCTATATCTGGTCCTATTTTCAAAATTTGCTATCCCAGAAGTCCGCAGGAGTTCGACAACTGTACGGTCATTGGTCATTAGTGCCGTCAGGGGCGGCCTCCCAGCGACCGATCCGTTTCGAAGGTTATGTAAATGACGATGCTGTAGTACGTCTGATTTGCGCTTTCTAATCGCTGGATTTCTACATAGAAGCTACTGGTCAAGGTGCCGAGTGGTAGCTACTGGTAAGGAGGCAGTGCCTACCACAGGTTTCGGATATCATGCAGCCCTCTCCTGGTTATCACCAACCTAGTGATGTGTAAGCGAGTGGCCAGAACAAATTTGTTTTCTAAAAGATCCATATTTGTGTAAGCAGCTTCCAAGGAACGATCCATATGGCTAGCTTGAAAATTTTGAAATTTCAGTTTGGCTGGTAGAAAAGACCAGCTTACTAGCCATTTCAACCCATTTGTGAGTGTGTGTTTGGCTAGTAAGACTTTTGAAGGAGGAAACCAACGCACACCAGAGGTTTCGAGGTGCAGGTAGCGTGTGCAAGATCAATTTTGTAGAAGAAGATACCACACTCCCTTGTCCATCGTGCTGCAATTTATTAACAAAACAGCATTTCGGCCCATATGGCCTTTCTCAAGTTTTAATAAATTGCAGCACGATGGACAAGAGTGTGTGGTATCTTCTTCTACAAAATTGGCTAGTAAGACTTAACATCTGCTAGCCGGTTTATTTAGAGCCCTGGATACATTTACACAGTTCGATCTTCTTTGTCTCCTGCTCTTAGCTCCTGGCTGTGGTGTTCGACACCTTCAACGGCGTGGAGAAGATGAAGTTCAAATCTCTGCTGCTCCACAAGCGCTCTGCTGTCGAACACGCCTTCCAGCTGCTGGTCAGCCGACAGGTGAGTTCAAGATGACGTGCGCGTGCTTGTGCGTGTGCGTGTGCGTGCGTGCGTGCGTGCGTGCGTGCGTGCGTGCGTGCGTGCGTGCGTGCGTGCGTGCGTGCGTGTGTGCGCGTGTGCGTGCGTGTGTGCGTGCGTGCGTGCGCGTGTGTGCATGCGCGTGTGTGCGTATGCGTTCAGGATGGTATGTTGGTATGTTGGCTGGTATGTTGATGATGGAAAGTGTTATGTATGTTCAAGAGGGAACACGTACTATGTGCAGGGCAGTACACGTACCAGGTAGAGTGACTTGCTAGCAGTGTCCAGAATGGAGTTACTTGGCTGTGTGTGTGTGTGTGTGTGTGTGTGTGTGTGTGTGTGTGTGTGTCCTGGTAATTATAGTTTAGAAGAAACTGAATGCCATCCCTTACAACCTGTGAGAATGCACTGAACTTTTGTGTTCAAGTCAGTCTGGTTAACCTGTATCGTCGGCTGCTCCTATGTCTAGCCACTAGTGGAAAAAGAACGCTATGCATCTATCTACGGAATTAACTTTGCGAAAAGTGGACCTTCAAGCAGCCACTGACTAAAAATGCAATGGTCAAGATACAAAATGTACCCTTTCCATACCCCTCCATGCTGGTCCAAAGTTTCATCCTTAGACTGTACATTTGTTAGGATAATTCTGCATGCACATGTTGTTGATGGCATGTGTTGTTGATGATGCAATTGACGTTATTCTGAATTGGACAGAGGCCAGACGGCATTACCCTGAAGCAGTTTGACGGGCTCATGCGCCACTACCGGCCCAGGATGAGTGCACGCGACCGCTTCCTGACATACAAGGCCCTCCACCAATCAGAACCAACCTCAGACATGCTCAGGTAACGACCGCTTCCTGACATACAAGGCCCTCAAACAATCAGAACCAACCTCAGACATGCTCAGGTAACGACCGCTTCCTGACATACAAGGCCCTCAAACAATCAGAACCAACCTCAGACATGCTCAGGTAACGACCGCTTCCTGACATACAAGGCCCTCAAACAATCAGAACCAACCTCATACATGCTCAGGTAACAAGGCTTGCATATTATCCTCTAGTTCAGTGGTTCTTAACCTTGGGTGAGAGCGCCCCCTGGAGGTGCGGCAGAGATTTCAGGGTGTGTGCGGAATTTCGTTTGTGTTGAGGTTGTGACCAAAATTCGGCCTAATTATAATTAGGCCAAATCAAAACCAAATTTAAACATGTTTTGGCCCCCCATGTTAATGTCTCAAGCAAGAGTCCTTAATAATTTTTAAGTACGTATACACGTGTAGATGTTTGGGTTGGGGGGTGCGCGGCTTGTCTTGGACACAGGTAAGGGGGTGCTTTAAGACAAAACGGTTATGGATCACTGCTCTAGTGGACTTAAATTACAAATGAATTTGTATTCATACAAATGAATGAATGAGTAAAGGAAATGAAAGTGCAAAGCAACGTGCTTTTCATCTCAGGCAGTCCATCTATATTCCATGTTTGTCATGCAACCACAGTGAACAAGGGTCTTTGTTTAGTTAGTTTGTTTGATGTTTTTTGCCTTTTAAATTAATCTGAGCTGTGTTGAGGATCCTCCATTTTGTTGTGAAGCAGTGTGAGTGTGAAGCATTCTGTGTGTAAAATGGAAAAACTATGTATGCAAATGGTGAATGGGACCGGCAGTTATAATCACCATGGCCTTGATGATATGATTCAAAACTTCTGTTGGTAACTCTGCCCTACAAAGGCAAAGTGCAGTACTGGTAACTAGGTATATTTTTCAAAACTGAGTTTAGACAGAAAATGGTCTTCATTACACCACCTTTATCTTGTGACAAAGCCAGATGGTCCAAATAAGTCCTGTGAAGTCCTTTTGAAGGCATTTTTCTTAGTTTTACTGTTGGCATAGTTACTGCACTTTGCCTTTGTAGGGCAGAACTGTTGTCTCTCTTTTGCTCGATTAGTTAGTTAATAACCTCTCTCCCCTGTACTTCACTGTTTCTGTCCAGTTTGGAAGACTTTTACAAGTTCTATGAAGTGATGGGATTAAAATGGAAGGTAAGCTTGCGTTATGGTAATGTTTAATTCTTAAGTTGTTTACTCACAATAGCTTCTATTACTCAGTGTGGGATCAGAATGGTTGGTGAGGGCAGCCATGGCTCAGTAGTTAGAGCGCTGGCCGTTAGATCAGAGGGTTGCAGGTTCTAATCCCACCCTTACCAGCACATTCATCCATGGCTGAAGTGCTCTTGAGCAAGGCACCTAACCCCACATTGCTCCAGGGACTGTAACTAATACCCTGTACCTAAATACCTGTAAGTCGCTTTGAATAATAATAAAAAAAAGTGTCAGCTAAATGTAATGTAATACGTGTGGGCGTGCGTGTGTGTGTGCGTGTGTGCATCCTATCATAGGCTCGACGGAGCGGGGAGCACTGGTTTGACGATCTGCCACACACCGCTTTCATCATCTTCAAAGGTAACGCTGGTCTCACTCATGTCTTCTAGTCCGTCAGAGTGACGACGCCTTTAAAGGCCCATTCATACTAGGCGTGCAAAAAAACGTCTTGACAATGCATCATGATACTTATTTTCACGATAAACTGGATTGATTCATGACAAGGTATCGCAATATTTATTTTCACAATAAGGAAGACACAGGTCAGTTGAAATGTCAGTCACTTTGCACACCAAAATAGAATAAAAAACTTTTAAAAGTATGCTGATGGTCATTCCTGGGTCTAGTCACTGAGAAGTAGCCCAGTTTCTCTTGAGTTTATATGCAATTTGACATTCATGGGAGGAGCTCATGATTATGGATGAAACGTATAACATAAACTGAAAAAGGTGTGCCACATGTTAAAGACGTGGTGTTGAGTATAAAGGTATTGACCGTTAGAATGCATTGAAAGAGTTATGTACGTTGTACGTAATTGATTAACATACATTGGGTATGAATGGGCCTGTACTGTTTTATTACAATGGAGCAAGATGAGCATTTTTTTCTGCAATAATGTTCTGTTCAATAGGTATTAACATCCTGGTGAAATCCAAGGCTTTCCAGTATACCATGTGTAAGTCAAGGTCCCCACTAATGCCATTATTTTATTTTTAACTTATATCTTTTACTTGTATTAGTCTTAACAGTGTTATGAGTGTAAAATATGTTTGTAATTTGATGTCCATTATTTGACAGACGTCGTCGTTGCTCTGAACGGAATATGGATATTGGTTGACACTACACTGTTCAAGAGTAAGTGTTCACTCCATTCACCACACACTGTAAAGAATGTTGTTCATTTAAAATAATTCATAAAATGTTACCCATATTACCATGGCATGCACCACCGGTGTTCTCAAGCTCTTTCTAATGTATGAACAAGTATCGAGCCATTTTTCTCACCATGTATGGAGGTTCAGTTTCTCTCTTTTTTTCTCTCTATGACTGTAGGTGATTTATCATGGCCCAGTGCTGTGCCGTGGAGTTATGCTGTCTTCCTTACAAGTACGTTTTCAAACCCACTCTATTCTCTTCCCCATGTAATGTCCACATTTATTCATACATTATGCACAAATCCATTTACTATGCCAGTCATTCTCAAACTGTGGGCGACAAAGGTGCTCCAAGTACGCCCTGGAAATATTTTCCAAAAATCGATTTATTTATTTTTTGCTGTCCTGCCGTCCTTTTCATTTGAGTTGCATTGTTCAGTCGTCAGAGATGGGCCCCGAATATTTGTGAAAATTTCAAGTGGGCCCAAAGTTGAAAAATCTTGGGAACCCCTGCATGTCAATCTCTTGTCAATCTCAACTCATAGAATATGGTTTTGCACAATTGCTTTATTATTATTATTATTATTATTATTATTATTATTATTATTTCTGTAGTTTTTATTTCCCTCCCTGACTATTGCCTTTGTTATATATGTCTTGAAATGTCCATGTGGGCATTATGTGTATACATATACTGTATCTACTGCACACCTTCATTTCCCCCCGGGGATCAATAAAGTTACTCTACTCTACTCTTCTATGCTAGTTCTACTCTTCTATGCCAGTTCATGTGCGCTAACTAACCTCCTCCCTTGCTGGTTGCAGTCTATGCGGTGGAGGTGCTGCTGAAGATCACAGGCCTCGGACCGCTGGCATACTTCAGCTCAGGGTGGAACCTGTAAGTCTGTACCCTCCTGCCATCACATGTCACGTTTCACATTTTGCATTTTGCATTTTGCATTTCACATCCCCATACCATTTCACATACCATGTTTTAATTTTTTTTTAAATTATTTTTGAGTTGTGTGCCAAACCACTGCCGTCGGTTTAACTTAAGTTACACGCCCACGATGAATAAATAAGAAGTGACCAGAAAAGAACTCAGTTAGACACAAAAGTCCTTATTTTTAGTGCACTTCTCAATTTCAAATGACACAAAACGTTATTTTCAAATTATAATAAAGTTCATACCAAACAATAATGTACTTACTTGTTGGTGTGTGCGTGTGCGTGTGCGTGTGCGTGTGGTGCGCACGTTGTGTATGCACTTGTTGGAACGGGAGAGGTGGTTAGATGAAGCTGGTGAGAGCTGTGAGCAGGAGCGAGGTAGAGAGCAGAAGAGCCACGTGCGTGAAGATTGGAGACCTTCTATTTTTTACCGTCCTTCTTTACAGATGCATTCGCCCAGGTCTGGAGGTGTCCAGACGGCGAAAGTGGTTGGTTTGGGAATGACCTCCGGGTCTGTATGAAACAAAGCTTTTGTTGACAACGTCCTTTTCGGCACGCCCTGGTCCACACTTGTTCACAGACGAGGATCCCTTTACGCAGACATGCCCGCAATACCGTTGAGGAACGTGCAGTTCAGTCTTCACGCGCTTGGTCCGGATAAAGGCAATCTGCTCAGCTGCACACTCTTTGCCATCTCTCTCACGCTGCTTGCATGTGGATGTCTCGACAGCCTCACCGCCATTGAGCTTGAACTTGGCCTAATTAGAGACCACACCCGCGATTGAAGTTTGCGATGTGGTATGGGAAATGTAGTGAGGAAATGGTAACGCTGCTCTCGCTTGAAGAGAAGCAGAGGGCAGTCCGTTACACTATGATTCACATATCACATTTCAAATATCACACAAAGACATTTCGCATATCATGGTTCACACAATGCCATTTCACTCATTACATTTCTCATTCTCATTTCTAATGTCACTTTTCACATATTACTCTCAGGAGAGTGCACCGTGTGCGTGTGTGTGCGTGTGTGTGTGTGAGATCCTAACCAGATGTTTTTTTTTCCCCCAATTGTTTTCAGGTTTGATTTCTTTGTGACTGCCCTGGCATTTCTGGGTTTGATATCTCTGGCCTTCAACATGGCGCCCTTCTACTTCATCGTGATCCTGCGGCCCCTGCAGTTGCTGCGGTGAGAGGGGAAACCCTGTGTTGCAGACTGCTGCCGCTGTTGACCTGCCTGCTGCTGTTGCCTCCACTCTGTTACCTGCCTTGTTGCAGTACCTCCAGACCAGAGAGGCATTCTAGTTGCATTTTCTAGTCATGATTGACCAACTACAGTACACCCATAGAGGTAGAAAATAACACTACAGCATTGGGAAATGGCAGATGGAGCTTCCCAACTTCCGTAGGTAGTGTAGGTACCTTCAGGCAATGCAAGTCAATGGAGAACACGCCCACCCCTGTCAAAAAATTGACTAAAACTGTGTGAATATGAAGTAACACATTAATCAAAGACCAGATTTGAAATGTCAGGCTAAATATCTACTTAAATCATATGAGTCGATAAAATACATTTAAAAATCAAATAATATCTTTTATGAACATAGTTAGCAACACACTTCAACTATTGTCCTTGTATAGTGTGTTGATGGACATTTTCACATGATTAAGCCATTTTTGACAGAGGTGAGCCTCATTCTCCGTTAATTTCCATTTCTCTGATCTACCTACAGATAATGGCCGCTACAGATTGCCGTAAAAAGGGGGCGGGGTCACCTCTAGTGTTATTTTCTAGTCATGATTGACCAACTACAGTACACCGCCCTTTCTTGGGTTGTTCAATCCAGGGGTGCGTTTCTCGAAACCATAGTTGCTTTCTACATTAGCTACTTTGTTGTTTCTCCAATGTAATTTCCCATTGCCAACTACCCAAGTTTCTAGCTGGCTGAACAACTACACTTTCGAGAAACATACCCCAGTGTTCAGACAGGGTATCCTACATCTCCAAAGTGTCCTACAGCAGTGTTTCCCAACCTTTTTTGTTCTGTATACCCCCTAAGCCATGTTGTCATATGAAGAGTACCCCCCTCATGCATGATCTATATCTATTCTGCTATCCCAAAGTGGGTTCACCCCATGTATTTGTTATTATTACATTTCTCCACGTACCCCCTGAGGTGTGCTCGCGTACCCCTAGTGGTACACGTACCCCTGGTTGGGAAACACTGTCCTACAGTATGGCTTTTAGTATGACCCTTATCCAGACCCTAACCCCAAGGGGGTGCTATAGTAGTGCATTGTAATGGTTTTGTAAGGACAGTTTGCAGCGTAGGACACAAGTACTTAGCTCTGGCTTTCAAATGCAGTCTCCCTTTCAGGAATGCCTGGAGAAGGTAATCATTCATTCATCATTCTCAGCAGCTCTGATCTTTGATGTAATATTCTCTATTTATATTCTCTCTTTTTCAGATTGTTCAAAATCAAACAGAGGTATCGTAATGTTTTGGACACCATTTATGAGCTCTTCCCACGTATGGCCAGGTGATCTACCAGAAAATTCAGATTTTTTTTCCAAGGCATCTTGTGCTCTGTGTTGACTAGAGGGATAATTCCAGGAAAAAAAGGTTTAACAACTTCCAGTGATAAGTTAACTCAACAAAGTGGTAAACTTCTTAATATCAGAGCACTGACTTTTTCTTGATGAGAGAAAAGCCATGTTGCTCACTCTACTAGTAGGTTTACTACCATATTTATATTGAAGTTAACTTGCCTTGGTTAGTTATTGAACCATCTTCTCGGAACATCCCCCAGATGTTACTGCAGCTGTGTGTGTTCACCGTGTGTCCTCTCTCTCTCCCTCTCTCTCTCTCTCGCTTTCTCTCTCTCTCTCTCTCTCTCTCTCTCTCTCTCTCTCTCTCTCTCTCTCTCTCTCTCTCTCTCTCTCTCTCTCTCTCTCTCTCTCTCCCTCCCTCCCTTCCTCTCGCTCTCTCGCTCTCTCGCTCTCTCGCTCTCTCGCTCTCTCTCTCTGTCTCTCTCTCTCTCGCTCGCTCGCTCTCTCTCTCTCTCTCGCTTTCTCTCTCCCTCTCCCTCTCTCTCTCTCTCTCTCTCTCTCTCTCTCTCTCTCCCTCTCTCTCCCTCTCTCTGCAGCCTGGGTCTCACCCTCATCATCTTCTACTACTCCTTTGCTATCGTGGGCATGGAGTTCTTTGCCGGTGTCATCCAGCCCAACTGCTGCAAGTGAGACAGCCATTCGGTTTTGCAGTGGTGTGTGTGTGTGTGTGTGTGTGTGTGTGTGTGTTCTGAAAACTCTTCTCTTCAAAGAACATGTCTTTCATAAAAAAACAAATCGTCACTCTTCTAAAACCCTTGTGAATCAGCTATTGGACGCTGGGTATTGAGTCAGCCGTTGATTGGGCTTTGTGGTGTTCTGCTGGTGTGTAGATGTTCATATGCTTCTTGTTTGAGTTGTTGAAGCCTAAACTGCCCTACAAAGGGAAAATGCAGTAACCCAGACGTGGGCAAACTCAGGCCCGGGGGCCACATGCGGCCCGCTCGGCCATTTCATGCGGCCCTCAGAGCCTTTCCAAGAAAAAAATGCAGATTCATATGGTCACTCATTCTTAAATTGAATACCTAAAACAAGGGTCTTGGAAAACTAAGATTACTGAAGTCTACATCTAAATACAATTAGCAGGAATGGCATAAATGACAATGGTGTAATTATGTTGGTGTACACCATTTCTTATTATTGGCACGGGCAAGTTGCCTACGACATCCAGCCCTTTGGTCAACTTTCTAAACCCAACGCGGCCCTTGGACCAAAATAATTGCCCACCCCTGCATACACAGAGAAATACTGTCACCGCGGTTGTACAGCACAGTCCAACAATTTGTTGTAGGTGATTGTTTTATGTTCTTCATCATGAGAAACAAGTTAATATGTTTAATCCCCAGACGAGAAGGATTATCACATCAATTTTTTACAGTAGACGCACATTTTCTGCCTTTTTACTGTGTTTTAGTGTGACAAACTTAACACCTGACTCAACTGTCTCTGTGTGTGTCTCTGTGTCACTCAGCGAGAGCACTGTGGCGGAGTCCTACCGCTACCTCAACACCACTGTTGGCAACCGCACCGTGCTTCAGGACGGCTACTATTACCTCAACAACTTTGACAACATCCTCAGCAGCTTTGGTAGGACTGCCTTATTTTTGAGCAGCCGTGATGTTGTCAGGGTTCCCACGGGTCCTGGAATTTCTGGAATATCATGGAATTTCATAAAAGTTTTTCCAGTCATGGAAGGTCATGGAATTTTACCATTTTGCATGCAGAGTCCTGGAATATCATGGGATTTTCTTAACATTTATGTTTAAGAAAAAACATTTTCGTTTGGTGTATAACATTGTTTCTTACTGGTTGTACTAGAACGCTTCGCCAGCCAGAGACGGTTTGGTTTCATGCTGTAATATGCAACATTCTAGAATGCAATGAGCCCGCCTAAGTCTGGCTCTGCATCGGCTCTAGGGGTGATAATCTTCAGTCTTCATACTTTTTAAAACTGTTCAGCGTCATTTCTTTTTACCGAAGTGGTCATGGAAATTCTTTTTTTTTGGTCTTGAAAGTCATGGAAAATCATGGAATTTTATATCTGAATTAGAGTGGGAACCCTGTGTTGTGGTCATTGTCATTGTCATTATTTGCTTGATTTTGCACATGCATATTGGTATATGTCTACATCCTTTTAATTTCTGAAGACATGTATCTAAAGGTCACAAACTGCTAGTGCTAATATGGTAGCAGGATATGTGAAAAAAAAACATTCTCCAAGCCTTTCTGTTTTGTCTCTTGCAGTGACGTTGTTTGAGCTGACTGTAGTCAACAACTGGTACATTACCATGGTAAGACACCGATCTTTTTGTTTGCTGAATAATGAATAACTTATTCATCATTACCGTGTAAGCCATCCAATATGTATACCAAATACAAAACTACTGGTATATTATTATGCTGTTGTGATACGACGCATATTAACTGGCCAGAGTTGTTTGCTTTGCAATTGGTTGTATCATTGAAATAAATCCCTGCATGTGTCTGTACATTGACTGGGAATGCTCAGAGGTCTACAGTATATGCATGATGTCCAGATGAAATGTATTCCCTTGAAATGAAACCTTATCTTCTAGCATAGAGTCACAGACACAGTAGCTGTTACTTTACAGAAAAAAAAATTGTGAGCCCTGTAATAACACACGTTCTCTCCCGAATGGTCCGTTAGGAAGGGGTGACATCTGAGACGTCCCACTGGAGTAGGCTCTACTTTATGACCTTCTACATCGTCACCATGGTGAGGGACCTTTGGTTATGATGCCCATCTCTTAAAGAGACTTGGTCAATAATAAACACATTTGTCAATGTTTTGTTCATCAGTAGTAAATTATTGACTAAGTTTTATTAATGCTTTATAAAATAGCTACAAATAATGCGTTTTAGATTTTACAAACCTTCTGACAGTATTGTTGTTAATTTACAAAAAGAAATGTAAATGTTTGACATTTCCCACTCAATTACAATTTTTAAAAAAATATTTTGTTCATCATTATTTGAATGTGTCTAGAAGCAGGGTTACAAATCAATTAATTGATGCAAGAACCACTCGTGCGACTGAGCAGTTCTGTCATTTCTTTGTGTCCTGTGTGTTTTGGTGTCTGCAGGTTGTGATGACCATCATTGTGGCCTTCATACTCGACGCCTTCGTCTTCAGGATGAATTACAGCCGCAGGAACAGACAAGAGGCCCTCGAGGACCCAGAAGGTTCGTACACTTACATATCATATCATTTATATAATAGATTTTATAATGCACAATATTTTTAACCTAACAATTTCATTGTACCTTGGTGTTCCCCTCATTTAAATGTAAAATTCTAATCCAGAAATTCTAGTATCACGCTTTTGTTATGTAATGTAATATATTGTGATTTGTCTTGTGGTTGTGGAAATAAAAAGGGCATCATGTTTTTGTAATGTAATTTGATGGGGCATTCCATGTCAGTTGACACATTGTCCCCTTGTGACTCTGTGATGTAAAGTAATGTAAAGTCACTCTGTCCTGTGGTTGTGCAGATGAGAAGAGTGTTGTGTTTTTGTAAGGCCAGATTCACACAAGAGGTCTTTCTGCTTAGTTTCGGCCAGTGTGTTGTACTTGGACTTTCACACCAACAGCATCAGTGTGTGTGGCCGGCCAGTCCTGTTCAAAATCCCCCCCACAGCCAAAGCTTGTTTGCTACTTTGCCATTCATTTCAACGGGACACCACCGGCCGCTGCTGTCCCAAAATCCACTCGAGTTCTATTTCGCAAATGCAGCGTGGAGTGGGTTTACAACTATATATATAGGGGCGGTGGTGGCTCAGGTGGAAGAGGAGTCGTTCAGCAACCGGAAGGTTGCAGGTTCGAGCCCCGCTCTGCCTGACCTCATTGATGTGTCCTTGAGCAAGATACTTAACCCCAAGTTGCTCCTGGTGGCAGGGTGGTACCCTGCGTGGCAGCCACGGCCACCGGTGTGTGAATGGGTGAATGTGAGGCATACAATGTAAAGTGCTTTGAGTGCTCGAAGGAGTGGAAAAGCGCTATATAAATGCAGTCCATTTACCATTTATAGCCATCTCCCGCACCGCTACTGCCTGACTGTCGCGTGTTGGTGTGGAAGGACAGATCTGTTTCCATGTATTTTTGCCACCGCCGGTAAAAAACGCTTACGTCCCTCCGCGTTTTTGCGCGCTCTGGTGTGAATTAGGCCTAATGTAATGTTATCCTGTCCTGTGGTGTGCTGTTGCAGAAGAGAAGGGCATTGTGTTTTTGTGATGTGATGTAATAGAATGTAATGTAATCCTGTATTGTTGCAGATATGAGAAGGACATGGTGTTTGAGGTGGAATACAATACAATATAATGTAATGTAATCCTGTGGTGTCCTCTTGCAGATGAGAAGGGCATCGTGTTTGAGGTGGAGTTGCGGCGGGCGGAGGCTCTGCAGGCTCTGGAGTTCTACAAGCAGGTGGGGGCCGGCTCCAACATCAACTCCCTACAGCACATCTGTCTGGCCCTCGAACGACACCAGGTGAGGACCATAACCATGACTGATGAGACGTGTGGGTTTGTGAACGTCTGCGTGTGTGTTTGTGTGTGTTTCTGCACCCAACTGCTGGTGAAATTTCAGTTTGGTTTGTAGAAAAGACCAATTTACTATCCACTTTGACCCATTAGTGAGTGTGTGTTTGGCTAGTAAGATTAACATCTACCTGGTGAGGAAAAAAGTTATTTTAGAGCCTCTGATGTTTCTTTATTGTTAATTTCCCACTACAGAATTCCTCTGTAGTCTTCCTGGGGCGCCGATCGCGGACCAAGAGTGATCTCAGCATACGGATGTACCAGGAAGAGATTCAGGTGAGCGTGCAACATGATTAGGAGAGCTAGCCTTACTTATCACTGTATTGGTTTGAGAAAATTGCACGCACAAGTTTAGTCATTAGCCATGAAGAGTGTAACTTGTTGAATAACGACTGTGAAGTAAACAAATATTTAAGTAGAAGTAGGTAGTAATTATGGACTGTTCTTTGTGTAGGTGCATAACTGTAGTCTCACAATGCACAATATTCCCCCAATGGAATGCTGTAATAGTCATTGAAAACACTTTGCTGCCATAGTACTAGACTACTACCACATCACACAAAGCCTTTAGTAATACATTATGACTTGGTCATTGTCATTCTGGTTGAAGGAGTAGGTTAAAGCCTGCATACCAAAACGTTTGACCTGGGAGCAGGACTACCAAATAACCAGATAAAGAGGCAGGAAAAAAGTCAGCCACTTTTTATATTTTTTTTCTGTGACGTTTTGCGTGAAAACCCTTCCTCAGACGTGAAGAAGGGTTTTCACCCGAAATGTACCGGAAAGTATTTAAAAAAAAGTGGTAGCAGAAAATTGTCTTAGTTGAAGCTGACTTTTTAACCTTGTCATTCTGGTAACGGCTAATTTATAACGGCTAACTTGTGACAGAATAGGACTCTGCAGCGACATTGTGAATTGAGCGAGCTGTTTCTGTTTCTGACCGGTAGGAATGGTATACGGAATTTTCGAGCGGCAACCTTCCGGAGCTGGGAGCTGAGTCTCCTCAGGTCGAGCTAGAGTTTCCAGTCGTCTCAACGCACAGCATCAACTAAAGGCCAGCTGGAGGTCCAACAACGACCTGTCCTGCACGGGAACCCCCTTGGCCCTGCGCTTTGATCAGATACCAGCACTCCACGGACGTAAGGACGATGTGATGAGTGCACCATTCAGTGGGATATTATCGACTAAATCACTCCCTGTCTTAGCCTGGCGTCTGTTAATATTTAGGAAAACCCTTCTCCAACCTTCTCCTCCACATCTCTCGCCTTCCAGAAGAGTACCTTCCAGTACGTTGGAGGGGTTAAGACCAAAGGGGAATTCGGTATCCACTACAGTACATCACAACTGTTGAAGATGAGCAGACTTGGCCAGGTAGCAGGCGGGAGTGGACACCAGTGGGCATCACAGGGTTTAGTGGAGGCTGCAGCTAAATGTGGAGCAGCAATAGAGCTCTCTCTCTCCCTAGCTGGCTGACCAGCCACCACAGCAGCATTACATGTCTCATCAAAGCCTATACAGGGGACTTTAAAAGGCAAAGACACTAAGAAAAGATGCAAATCCATCCAGGACCTTCTCCTGCTGCTGTCTTCACTTGTTTTGCAAAGAGAATCAAGAGGGAGGTTGGATACAAGAGCGAATCAAGAGGCAGGTTGGATACAACAGCGAATCAAGTGGAAATCAGTCCGACTTCCACAGTTTTTTTTTTGCCACGTCATGCCCCCCACCCCACCCACCCCCAAAAGATACTCCCCCTTACTGGATTTATTGAAGCCTCCATTGAGGTGATTGTTCTTCTATGATCCTATTTGGATCATGCTGATGTGTGGATGAACGAAGCTGTGCTGTTGGATCCCCCTACATGTGTTCTGCTCCTGAACATGAGCTGGTAGGCTGTTTTGACGCAGTATATGGGTTTGGGAGCATATTCGAAGGGCCTTTGACACTATATATTGCACTGTACATGTACTTAACAGACCACGCTGCGCTCTGACTCTTACATTCACTCTCATGAATAGCGACTCATCATGCTTAACTTCCAGCACTGTATTTTCTAGGCATGCACTGATACTGATACTGGTATCGGCGTGTGCCCCGATACTTGCTCATTATACTCATACTTGTTCTCGTCAAATACTTGCAGATACCAGGCACCGATACTGTTATTAGATGAAACAATGCAACATCTCGTCACGTTCTGTTGACTTGAAAGCAGCATGTGGGAAAACCGCCGCCTCATACATTTACTCATAACATTTACGTAAATCTTCTGTACATGGAAATTGACAATAGAACAAATGTCACTGGTGGAAAAAACAAGGCTATACATTTATCTTCTTTGTATGTTGGGGGTAAAAGTATCAGTATCAGTACTCTGTATCGGCAAGTACAAAAATTAATGTACTTGTACTCGTATCGGTTTTCAAAAAAAGTGGTATCGTGCATCCCTAGTATTTTCAAAGGTTTATTGTGACATTAAAATAAAGACGCATCCCAGCCGATTCCAGCCACAGCAGCACAGCAATACATGCAGGTTATATGTATTTGTCGATATGCATTTCTATTTATTATTCAATGTTTTCAATGATTTTTTTTACCAAGCTGAGACGTTGAAAAAGATTTCATTTCAAAGTTCATGTGGAGTGACGATGAAGTGTTATGTGCAAATCTGTGCAATTTGAAATGCACCTTTGACACTCCTGACTTTGAGGCACAAGCACAAGCTATGTGAACGTGGGGTCCTGTAGGCCAGTGCATCATGTGACATGCGTGGTGGTGTTACCACCTAGTGCTCCCAGTAACACTTACATTTCTAGATTTAAAGCAAATGAAATCTGTTTCAATAGACCTGAAGGTAGTACCCTTAATATGCAGATTCAGAACATACAACATGTGTGGAGGCCTCAACCATCCTATTTGGCTTAGGGGAGTATTCGAGTGAATGCAACATACCCATCCGCCTGGGAATGCACACACACACACCAATCCCAAGACAACAGAAAAAAATCACTCTTGTGATGTGAGCATATTAGGGATTCCTGAAGGGGTTAAGTGATAAACATGGACATGTTCACATACAGAAAGTGGTAGCCCTTCTAATAGATTGTTAATATATAGATTGGTAATAGATATAGTTAAGGAAATGAGGATCCAAGGCTCTTCTATTAGCTGATTTACCAGTACAACCTATTGAATAATCTTCTCGGAATAGCCCCCATGTCACTGGAATAGCCCCCATGTCATTGAAATAGCCTCCATGTCATTGGCCCAAGTGTGTTGCACATGAGAGTTGGAAAGGGATCCCCAAGATGGGACAGCCAGCCGATATGCTTTTGATTGTGTGTAATCCGTCTGGCATTGAAAGTCTAGTGTTTTATATCCATCATTGGGCCTAATTCTTGAAACAGAGCAGTTTTATATTTATATGATATTTTTAAATGAATCATGATTATTTTACTAAAGGTTATAATAATTATCCGAGAGTATTACAGGTCTATCCATTTCACTTACAACTAGTGCTCCAGTGGCTTGCAGATTTCATTGCCTTGATGTTTAAACGCAGTCTACTCAAATCCAAGGGCTATTCCAGAAAGAAGGGTCTGTCTCTTACCTCAGTATGGTAACTCTGAGCAAGTGGTAACTCACTCTTATAATAGGAGAGAACTGTGGTTTTGTTTTGATTGAAGAATACCCCTGCAAGTCTATTCTTCTCCCTTCTATTAGGAGGTTTACAACTCGCTCAGGGTCAACCTAGCTTGGCTAGTGACTAAACCATATTTCTGAAATATGCATGGCCCAGCAGTAACACCATGGCATTGTTCCTTTACGTACTCGGTGTAATCATTCTCCTTATGTTATCAGCTTACATTTCCAAAGGGGGTTCATCCATTGGTCAGTGGGTCCACATCCTGTGTCTGTAATGCCTTCCACAGCACTAGACTGCATTCCAATATGCGGAATTACGTCCTCCACTTGTGCTTGTGGCCTCGCATTTTGCTGACGCCCGCCTCAATGGAGAAAACAATGAAGTTTCCCTGCCGTCAGCCTAGCCACAACAATTTTTGGGGAACTGTTGCAATCCCATTTGCAAATGAGGAAATTACGTTAGAATTGTGCTTTTGCAAGATATTGAATTAATTTCTGTCGTCGGTGACGTCATCATGAGGTTACAAGCAGGCAAGTGAGCAAGGGAGGACGGAAGTGTGCGTTCCAAAATGCGACCTTGCGTCCACCACTTGTACTTGTGGCCTCGTACCAGGAAGTAATTTGTCATGATGACATCACTGACAACAACATTATATTTCAATATCTCGCAATAGCTCAATTGTTAAGTGAATGAAGAACAGTCCCCCAAAAACTGTTTTGGCTAGGCTGACAGCGGGGAAACTTATTTGTTTTCTCCATGGAGGCGGGGCATCAGCAAAACTTGAGGCCACAAGCACAAGTGGAGGACGTAAGGTCGCATATTGGAATGCAACCGTATTGTCTTCTGGGCAAATGCATGGCTCCTACTAGGAGGGCACTCAGATGGAGAAAATCATTTCTTTTTTTTGGTCAGTGTTTAACCCATAAGATGTGCATTCCGTTCGTTTTGTTTTGTTTATGTTTTGAAATGTATTTACACAATAAAGAAATACTTATATTTACATCTTTTTTGTGAGTTTAATGGCTGTGCGAATGATTGTGGAGCAAGTGGGGGGAAAAATGCAGCCATGACCCAAGATAATTCTACGGATTTTCCACTTGTGGGTGTGTAGTAGCCTATGCATGAAAACCCCCCTTGTCCTTGGGAAACCTACCAGCAAATGTAAGGTTTCTAAATAGTTTTTTCAGCTGGTACTCAGTCACCTCACTGTCCAGCATCTCTGAAATCATTAAGCTTAAAGGTGTACTGCGTAGGATGGTGGCCAGAGTCGGGCAAAAACATCATCCACAAAGCCAGCAATGCAAAAGTATAAATTTAAACTTTATAAATGTATAATTTATACTTTATATTGATACTGCGTCTTGCTGTGATCAGGTTTAAAATTAAATTAATGTATAGAGATGTCCAAATTCTGGAGACTTTGAAATGCCATTGTCCAACCCAAAGAAAATACAAGTGATGACTGACACAGGGGAAAAGAATACTAAAAACAGCAACACATATGACAAATCCCTTTTATTAAATATATGTATTAAAATGAAATGAGATGAAGTGCATGGAATCCACTGATAGTGTTGGTGGTGCGATCAAAACTCTTAGAAAACAAAACAAACAAAAAACAAAAGCTTCCAGAGATGGACCAATCCTTTAGACATTTCTTTTCTCTCAGCGAGCAGCCTAAATGAGATATGCTTATGAAGACAGACTTGGTAAGATACCTCTTCAGCCAAACAGCATGATTTCATCATTCAAAGTCAAGCAGGTGTTCGGGGGTGTGTGGGTGTGTGGCTTTGCTAAAGACATATTTATTATTTGGCATTTTATGCACTGAGGAGCTGCCATAATAGATAGCGTTTGACTTAAACTGGTGTGCATGTTTTTGCTAAGGGGGGAAAACAATTCCGGACGCATTTCTAGGGAAGAGAAAATAGGCTGTAATGACAACTACAAAGCCATTCACGGTTTCTTCTTTTTTTTTTTTTACATGACATGATCTCAATGCTGATGAACGCTACAAAATATACAATGCAATTTAAAAATCTAAGCATCTCTTTTCCGCTTAGCTGTCATTTTAAAAACACTCAATATAAATACAGAATTGGTTTTTGTTTAAGACCCAGTTCACCACAATCAGTTTTAGGACGAGCGACTTGTGTCCTCATGGACACGTTGCATTGCCATAACATTTCAGCAATAACGGACAACCCAAAACTATTACTTAAAGTATCCCCTTGACAAATGGTTCTTTCTAAAGGGCAATCTTTTTTTTTTTAACTTGAAACAGTGAGTAAAATTGTTCACTTTCCAACGTGTACGATTGTATGTAGAAGAAAAACGAAATCACTTGTGACTTATCTGGCATGGAATGCTGCTTCAGTCCATCTCCCGGAAAATTTACACAGAAGTAAGGGTTTTTTTTTTTTTTAATACAAAATGTAAAAATTGTTTTAACGTGATGGAAAATAATACTTAACTATTTCCTACCAAGACCAGCACACAATTAAAGAATAAAACAACATGGGTTCTACGGTATACAACAGGTTTCGCTAGAATGGTGGTTACACAATGGGAAAAAAATAAAAAGATAATGTCACATGATTAAAGAACAATACTTCATACTGGAACATTGGGCTATGCTGAGGTTATAAAACTGGTTTTCCAACTGCGAGCTGCAAAGTTCTTTTTTGTTTTTGTTTTTTTAAATTGTTTTCCTTCACAAACACTTCTTGAATTTCTGTGAAGTGGAATATATACAGCCTTTAGAGTCTCTTGCTCTCCTCCTCAGCATTGGATGCACTGGCGGCAACTGATAACGGTACAGAGCGCTTGACCTCTGTCTCAAATAAAAAATAAAAAAAATTAATAAGTCAGTCTGACTACAAGGTATGGGGCAGGGCGGGTTTGGGAAACGGGAGTGGGCAGTCGAGCCAGAAAACAAAACAAAACAAAAAAAGTCACAATCTGTGCAGTACTTGGTGTGGCATTGCAAGGTTGCATTGCTGGCATTGGGTACGGATGAGAACAAACTAAAACTCACGAGGCATGAGGGGGAGCGGGGGATGCAGTGGGTCGGGGGGGATGCAGGAAGTAGAGAGGCGTGTTTAAGCGCCTCGTGTCTAGCACAGGAGGTGGAGAGGAGCAGGGGTGTAGGGTGTGGATGCACAACGGAGACTGTTCAGACACTCTGACTGCTCACCACTACAACACTACAACTGTTCGCTGTTGCAGACACAAGACCTGGAGCCCTGGAGGTGTTGTTGTTGGGGGGTGGTGCCTCTACAACTGCCCACTGTTGCAGACAATAGAAATAGTCCTGGAGGGGTGAGGAGGACGCCGCTACAACCTGACCTAGTCCGTGATGTGATGCCACCACCACAACTGTTCGCTGTTGCACACAAGACCTGGGTCCTACACTACAAAGCTGTTTCAGGAGTAAAGCAGGTTAAGATAAGAGGTAAATCATCTAATAGAAGAGCCTACAGTCCTAAGAAAATGAGGACTCCAGGCTCTTCTATTAGATGATTTACCTCTTCACTTAACCTGATTTACTTCTGAACCAGCTTTGTAGTATCGGCTTCTTGTCCGGATGCCGCTGCCACCACTACAACTGTTCGCTGTTGCAGACGTAGTCCACCAGGTCTGTGACTCCCAGCAGATCGTCCTCGTCCTCGTCCCCCCCTGCCATCTCCTGGCCCACCAGCCCATTAGTACCCATGGAGACTGCGGTGGCGGTGGCCGGGTTTTTGGGGCCGATGTGCGCCATGAGGCCCGCCGCCGTGGCCGCAGCCACCCCCCCTGGCCCCACCAGCACCCCCCCACCTCCAACACCACCCACACCAGGGGCTCGGCCCAACAGCCCCTCAGCCACCCCCTTCAGGGGGCTCTGTCCGTTGGTGGGGGGCAAGTCCACCACCAGGTAGTCCAGCGGGTTGGCCCCCTTGACCAGAGCCGCCTCCTCGTCCTCGTCCAGCCCCAGGCGTGTCGACGCTGGCCTCGGCTGCTCTCGCTCCTCCTTCTCCTCCTTCTTCTTCTCCTTATCCTCTTCCTCGTCCGAGTCGTCGGAGTCGATGCGGTTGACACGCTTACGTACGGGCCGGTCTTCCTCCTCGGAGTCCGAGTCGTCGCTGGCCGAGTCGTTGTCGTTTTCGTCTTCGGACTCTCGCCGGCGCTTGTGCGATTGTTGGCGCCGCCGCTTCTTGGAGTCGCCGTCGTCCGAGGAGTCTCCTCCTCTCCGCCGCCGCTTGGCCCCGCGATCGCCCTCGTCAGAGTCCCGGGAGCTGTAGCTCGCTAAAGGGGAGGAAGAGATGACCATCAGACCAAACAGTCACAGAAAAATAATGCTTAAAGCGATACCATACCGTTTTTGGAAATAAGCCAATTTTAAGCCTCCCCTTGAGTTAAATAGTTGAGTTCTACTTTTCTCCTGTTCTTTCCAGTCATACTCTGCTAGCTTGGAACTAGACGTAACATCATCAGAGACAATCATTGAATCCTACAATAGACCAGCTAGCTGTTAGCTGCTACCTTCTAGCTTGGAGGTAGCATTTGTGTCGCAAGACTCTCAGTTTTCCTCTACTTCCAGCCATTCTCCATCATTTAACTCAAAGAGAGGTGTAACACAAGCTTATTTTCAGAAACGGAATTGCTTTAAAGGAACAATGTGCAACACATGCGACACAAAAGGAGGATGGAGCCCATTCCCATTGGGAACCAAATAAGTTGCTAACAGGTTACAGTGTTTCCCACAGAATTTTTGGAAACTATGGGGGCAGCGGGATTTCTTTGTTGGGGGTGGCTGGGGGGGTGGGGGGGGGGGGGGGGGGGGGGGGACACGCACAGACAAAAATGGTCTAAGAGAGTATAGGCTATACCTTTTCCCCAATACACATAGGAGTACACATTCTACATGAGGGGTGCTGGTCAATTATTCATGTGTTGGCAAAGGACGCGCTCAACTTCTTGGAAAAACGAAAGTCTTTGGGTGCGAGATAAAAAGCGTCAACTAAATTATTCAATTATAACAATTATTCATGTGTATTTACATGTGTATTTATGTGCCAGTTTTTCAAAATTCCTCCTATAAAAGGGTAAAAGGGCTGAACAACATATTACACATTTTTGTCTATACACATTCGTTACACATTAATTTCTATATGCAGCCCGATGTCTCCTCTGCTGTGTCAATGAAGGCCTGTTGCCTAACTCATTATCATACAACTGTAAAACAAAGCCAGGAGAGTGTCAGTAAACTCATCTCAACTGTCCCTTCTCTCAAGGTTTTCTATTGCTCCCAAACCCGAGTTAACCACAACAACTTGACTAGGCTTTTGATCCCTCTGTCTTTCAAGCACTCATAGATTTCTCTGTAGGATGTATTTACTCCAGGAGGAAAATGCGAAGGAAATCGTTTTTCACATCGTTTAATAGAAAACAGAAATCGTTTAAAAAAAAAAAAAAAAAAAAAAAGAAAAAAAAAAAAAAAAAAAAACTTTTTTTTTTTTTTTACATTTTCGAAACTATGGCGGCCAAATTTAAACTATGGCGGTGCGCCATAGTTTCCTTAATGTATGGGAAACACTGGGTTAGCACCAATGCTTTCGAGAAAAGGGGTCCTGAGCTAGATTTCCAGGAATACACGGACCTTTGCTGTCGGAGCTGGAGAGGCGCCTCCGGGGCTTGGTGCGGTCGCGGTTGGTGGCGGCCTGGCTGCCGTCCGAGTCCGACGTCTCGCGGTAGTTGACGGCCTGCCTCTGGCTGCGCCGCGAGCGCCGCCGACGCATGTCCAGGTCGCTCTCGCTGAAGTCACTGGAGCCCTCAGTCACTGGAGGAAGCACAAGCACGACACCACATAAGAAACACATGCAGAGAACATAGAAACTCATGTATCCTGTATAATCCTGTTTATCATTGATAAGCACTTGAATAATCTGAATATAAAACAAATGTCCTCCATAATTTTCTGTGCATATAAACTATAGACAGTAATGAGGGACGCCCATTAGAAACACAGACATTACACAGTTTCCCCTGAAGTCCATGAAAAAAGAAATGCAATCTATAAACGAAGCTAACTGTCATACTTGCTTTTGTTTTTTTTTTAACTGATGCACTGCTTGATGTGTATTGACTTAATCAAATGAGAGAAGGAAAGAAAGTAAGCTATGAAGAGGGAGGAGTGAGGGATTCTTTTTATTTACATCACTATGGCTCCCCCTAGTGGTGTGTTTTACCCATGCATGCTAGGAGCACAGTTCATCCTTCCCATATGCTGTGAGCTAAAGTTCCTAAAGGCTGACATACATTACAGTCAGTTTGCCTGGTTAACACCAGACCTAATCACAAGTGAGATTAGGTCTGGGGAGTTGCCTATACTCATGAACGGCCATCCGGGTACTTTGCTCTTAAATTTGCGTTACGCCCCTTTATGGGTGAAAACAAACCGAATGTCTCATTGACTTACATGCTACATCGGCTAACCTAAATGAACAGATTCCATGCTTCAGCCACGGCTGTTTGGCTATATTATTTGAACAGCCGGCAACACAACACGTTTTCGGCATGTTGCGCGTGAACAACGCTTGTCTACAGGTCCGTATCTTTCGTTTATTGAACCCCAACATTACCAATTGACTTGTATGGGTTGTTTTCCCCCATAAATGGGCGTAACGCACATGGAAAACGTCACGCCGTTCATGAGTATTGTAAATTCCGTAGGGGGCAGAATACTTGGCTATTATGACACACTGCCCTGCTCTCTGATTGGGCAGAGAAACTGTAAAGGTCGGAATGCTTGGCCATTATGACACAGGGACCATGATCTTGGACGTTATGAGTCATCCTCGCCAGACTGTCTTTCAGATCGAAACGATTGTGTAGAACTTAAGGCAGTGTGGGAGTTCCCAGGCTAACAGTCAGTGGGTTCTTTCAATGATCCTAGTAGCGACACAACAAGCACAGGTGGAAGTGCAAGTCCACAAGCGCAGGTTGAGGGGCAGGAGTCAAGATAATGGAATGTACCCTGTAATCAGCATTTCTGAAATGACCACTTTCTGGGGTTGTGTTCAAACACTGCACGACAAACGTTCAAATCCTCAATTGGAATACCGGACTCCACATCATGATTATCGTTTTATATAAATATGTATATATGTATTGCCTTTATTTAACAGGACAGTGAAGGTAGTGACAGGAAGTGAATGTGTAGAGAGATGGGGAAGGGTCGGCAAAGGACCAGGGCCGGGAATCGAACACGGGTCGGCCAAGTAGTAGACGAGTGCCCTACCATTAGCGCCACGGTAGGGCCCCTCCTCATCATCATCATCATCATCATCATTCTTACCGATCTCGTCCTCCTCTTCCTCGTCTGTCTCCTCCAGCTCCTCGTCGTCCGAGTACCACTTGGGTCGTCGCCGGCGTCGTGGCGGCTGTCTGGCCGAGTAGCGGCGCTTCATGGTGCGCCTGGCCCAGGCCGAGCCTCTGAAGCGGCGCGAACCGACCCCCGTGCTGCCAAAGTCGCTGTCGTCGTCTGACTTGACTGCTGCGTCGCTGTCCGCCTCGTTATCCGACGCCACAAACTCCTCCTCCTCCGAACTGCAGCAGCGGGACAAAGCACATGGACAACACATTTTTATTTAACCCATTTAGCCTGATGACTCACATATGTTGTTTGACCTTTGGTGCCTGGAGACATACACGTTCAGGCTCTTGAGATTTTTATTTTTAATAAAAATGTGGGTATGTTACAGCAGAATGAACACATTCTAATGCAAGATGAGGGTCTTAGGGTTTAAATGCAATCATGTTTCATGTTTTTATGTGCATCAGAGGTGAAGATATTTACGTTTTTATAGGCTGAGGGCAACTTTCTCAACAAGGGCTTCGGCATTCAGCTGAAGTTTTTTGCAGATGCTTTAGGCATCAATGGATTAATTGACTTTGTAGATTTTACAGAAGGTGCAGGATTTTTTAAACTTTATTTTCTGAAGCACCAACGAATCTGTATTTAAAGGATTAAGAAATAACTGGAACAGCTGCCAATTCCCACATGTTTTTGTTTTGTTTTACTCTTTTAAAGATTTCTACACATGGTCAGTGAATTGCAACTTGCACCATTTGCTGTTAGTTTTAGTTTAAAGAGGTGGAGCTCTTCCCTCATAGTGAGTTTTGCCTCGCTTTACTCAATTCAACCTGCCGCTCACAACTCTTCCGCACTCTCCTCCTCCTCCTCATCATTCTCACCTCAATGCATTACACTACACGTAGCTTTCATCTACAACGATTTAAAAGCCATTGCTTCCCTCAGGTGTTGTGTTCGTCTCATACTTGACGCCGAGTAGGCATTAGTCCTCGTCCTCCTCCTCATCCTTGTTATGATGCAGTAACTATACTGCCCTACAAAGGCAAACTGATGTACTAGTAACTACGCCCAACATTGAAACTGAGAAAAATGCCCTGGTATGAGGCTGGATGTTGTAGTTAGTGCACATTTGACATCGTAATATCTCTAAAAGGGGAGACATTTGGACCATAGGGCTTTGTCAGAAGATAAAGGAGGCTATTGCTGCCCTGTGTCTCAGGTTGTGCTCTGCATCTCCTATTTGCTGCGGAATCCGAGCTTGTCCTCGTCTCATTACATAAAACACAGCTGACTAATAGATATTGCCGTCCAGGGCTCTAAATGAACATCCGCCAACCGGCTAAACGCTGGTGCAAATTCAGTTCTGCTCGTAGAAAAGAAAACGTACTAGCCACTTTGACTGATACTGAGTGTGTGTGGCTAATGAGGTTGAACATCTGTGGAGGAAATCTGGTATATAGAGTGACAGATTAGTTAGTGCTTGCACCTAAAGGATAATAAAAACGAACCGTATATTATATTACTTGCATTATATTTATATTACTATTATTACTTTTATATACTTTTATTTCTATTATATTTGTATGTTTCAGTTCTTACTTTAAATTATATTAACTCTCTTATGTTGAACAGAGACACAGAACCCAAAGTGTGTGTGTCTGTTAATGAGGGCTGCTGTGCCTGACAAAGGCCCAGTCTGGGCGTTTTTGCCAAATGTAGGTGTAACATCACTGCTTTGACGGGGAGGCTTGTATGTGGGCAAGTGTGTGTGTGTGTGTGTGTGTGCGCAGTAGTGGCTAGGACCTGATAAGAAGTCTGGGAAGACTGCCAAGTGCAGGTGGCGCACATCACTGTCTTAACAGGGATGCATGTCTGTGTGTGTGTGTGTGCGTGTGCCTTAACTTACATGCCTATACCTTACAATGAAGAGAAGTAAAAACATATTAAGTATTACATTAAGTTGACGTTAAATTGGTTTTTATTGAAGCCCTATTTATATAAAAAGATAAAGGTGGTCCCTAGATGTGACCATATACTAATAGAGTCCCTCTCCACATACAATGTGACTGACTGAAAAGTCCAAGCTAGGCCAGACCATCGTTGGGAAGTTTCCACCGTAAGAGACCAGGTGCGTGGCCTTGAAGACTAGGGAGTGAAGGCGTCTGGGTGTCCAGGACCCCCTAGACGTCCATGAGGGTGACAGCTATAAAATATGACTTCAGCGGCTAGACTGCTTTTTGGACCTACAGTAACATAAAGTATCTCTGTGGCAGCTAGCAACAGGTGTTGTTTAACCGCAAACTGCCTTAATTAGGAGCATCAGGTGCATCCTCGTGCCCGCGTTAGGAGAAGGGGCTACGTGGCTCCAAAAGAACAAAACGGGAGTTTCTTGTCCATATAGGCAGGAACACAGACAGAGGAGGCCCATGATTAGGTCCTCGTTAAATAGTATTCATTGGATCAGAGGCCCTTTCAAATTGCTTTGTCTCAGGCCCAGTAGCGTCCCTGCATGAAGGGTCAAACATAAGTTACACATTGCAACTTCGTTAGGTCTGGACATAAGTTATAGATAACGGAGTCTAGGTGACAGGCCTGATCCCATCTCCCAGTGTTAATGAGGAATATGATTTAAGCACCTATCAAAACTTCCCGTAAAGAGAACATCAAGAGGCGTATCTAGATACCAAGCAAGACCACAGCTGCTTGGGACCCCCCAAGCACCTAGATAATGAATAAGAGCCCATACTGTACTACAGTAGTGGTGAGTTTGGGGCAAATGTTCATTCGTTTGCATTTTCGATTGGCGCCCCATCTGAACCTAGAAACGCCTCTGGAGAGCACAGGATGTCACTTGTCAAAACCCAAAATAGCCCTTAATTTATATTCTTTTTGGAAAACTCCCGTCGATAAATCCACGATTGTGAATTTCCCCGACTTCTCATAACGTCATTTGTAATTTGATTGGCCGAGAGATGATCGGACCAGGTGGACAAAGGACAGGGATTGGTCAGGTGTACAAGATGCCCCAGGCTTGGGAGCATAAAAGATGGCCAGTCCAGAGCTCGAGAGGACATTTGCCAACGGGGTCCCCGAGACAACCTGACGCATCTCCTCAGTTGATCAACTTCGCGGTTTGCTGTCTGGCTTTTGCAGTAAGTAATTCTCGACTTTGGGTTTTGGGACTTAGTCTTTGAAAATAACTTAGTCTCTGGAGAAAACTTTGTCTCTGGAGAAAACTTAGACTCTGGAAAAAACTTAGACTCTGGAAAAAACTTAGACTCTGAAGAAAACTCAGTCTCTGGGAGAAACTTAGCCTCCGGAGAAAACTTTGGTTTTGCAAAAACTTATTGTCTTGCTGAAATGTTTCAAGTTTAAGATGTATTGCATTGGAAACTTGTACGTTGAACTTGCTTCTACAATGTCCCTAACCTGAGTCGAGTTAATAAAGTCTTCATCAACAAACTATGCCGGTGTATTTGCCTATTGATTGAATTGTCTTCTAACTTATTCCTATTTTACCCCATACTCACATGGCCTGGTGATTGACACATCGATTGGAAACCACGACACATCTACTAGCCAAAATGGCTGGTGATGAAAAGGTTCATTTAAAGGCCCATTGCCGCCTGTCTGTCTGTGCCTATCTCAGCTGTGCTCATCTCACCTTTCACTGAGTTTGAACTCATCTTCGCTCTCCTCCTCGTCCTCATCCTCATCACTGTCCAGGTCGTTAAGACGTCGCCTCTTCTTCCTGCGCTGGCCAGCGTTGGGCCGCACCGCCTTCCCGTTCTCCTTGCCGTCCTCCGACATTATGACCGAGATGTCCTTCCCCTTGCTCAGCCCTGTGATGTTCGCCATGTCCTTGCCTCGCCCGGCGCCTGAAGGGTTAATACATAGACATAAAGCATCATTAGCATACAGAAGTTTGCAATTTTCTGTGGAGCAATTAATGGAATCGTAAAAGGATATATGGAAAATGGAAACTATTTAACTACTTCTATCTACTCTGTGCTTTGTTTATGGTGTTTTTACCAGCTGATTTGTTTGTCTAGAAGACAGCATGAATACTTGAATAAGGTCTTAAACCAATTGCAGCTACAACCTGGATACTTTATTGTCCTGATCAAAACAGGAGGCAGGCAAAGGGAACTTGCAAACTGTAATGCCAATGCAATAGAAAACTTTTATTGCATTATAGAAAAGAAAGAGCTACCCAAGTGCAGTGCAGACGTTTCGGTCACAGTCAGACCATCATCAGTGAACTGACTGAAAGAACGTTTCCTGATCAAAACAGGGACAGTAATGTCCACATAAATACACTAGTTGTTGAGAGTCTTGTATGGTCGGGCGGTCACAAGTCTTACCTCCACCCTCCGCTTCCTTCAGATCCTCTTCAATGGCCTCCTCAATGGCTTCATCAAACTCATCGAATCTACAGCAGAAAAAAATAAGATGTCTTGTTGAGTGAAGCGGTAACACAAATGTTGCAATTCACAGATTAATTTAAAAATGAATCATTGCATACTGTTTTCCATCAAGGCAGCACTTCAAAAATATCTTCCAGAATTTCAGCATGATCATTAAAAAGACAGGGGATTAAATCAACTCCAAGGGTGAGTTACCTGTAGCTTATATACTTCTTTTGTCTTGTGGAGCGGCGGCCGTAGTTCTTGCTCTTCTTGGACTCCTTCTTTTCCTTCTTGACTTCTTCCTTCTCCTCTTCCATCTCCACCTTCACCAAACGAAATTCATCATATTTAACAGCGGGAAGCCAGGGCTCACCGACAACGATGTCACTTAACTACTGCTCAAGCAGCACCGCGGTAAGTATTGCTTGAAAGAGATGCGTAAAAATAATAAAATAGGGGCGGTGTGGATCAGTGTCCTAAGGCACTCTAACATAAATGCGGGGACCTGCATCGATTCCGACCCGCGGAAATTTCCTGATCCTTCCCCATCTTTCTCTCCCAATCCCTCACAGTGTCCTACCAAATAAAGGACCAAACATGTATTTGAAAATAAAACTAAAATAAACGTCTCTCTTTTTGTCACCAGTATTTCAGCTCATAAAATGTTTCTATGCAAAGAAGTAGAGATGGGACCAAGTCACTAATTTGCAAGTCACAAGTAAGTCTCAAGTCCTTCCAATCAAGTCTGAGTCAAGTCACGAGTTTAGACACATTTGACCAAGTCGAGTTCAAGTCGTGCCAAAACCAAAGTCCAAGTCTCATTTTTTCCAAGTCCTTTATAGTCACCTTGTATTCTGTGCACAATTACTTTGTAATATATACATCACCTCTCCACACTGCCCTTCATGTTCCCCTTTGCCAGTCGTGTTCTAAACAAAAATAGTAAGCTTACTGGCACTGCAAATCATTGAATTTTTCTTTTTTTTCTCCATGTAATACAAATGCAAAAACATTAATATATTGCAGAATATTATTATATGTATTAATATATTAACATATTATATATTAATAACTATTGCAAGTCATTGGGACCTAAAACTGTAAAGTCAAGTCAATGGCGTACAAGTCCATTCAAGTCATAAGTCATTCCTAATACTGCCAAGTCAAGTCTCAAGTCAAGTCATCTGTGACTCAACTCTGACTCAAATCCAAGTCAGAAGTCACAAGTCCACATCTCTGCTAAGAAGTGTTGCTATGATTTTTTAATCCGTTGAGTTCTATAAATGAGCTATTCTGATATAATAACACTGGGTTGTTAAAAAGCAGTTTCCAGCCAGTTTGAAATGTAATGGTTGCCAATGGGTAAGTGCATTGCTACCAACATTGTGTTAGCATAGCAAGGCAGTAAGGCAACGGCAGAGTGGTGAGAACTTACTGTTGGTGTGATGATGTTCTCCACACTGATACCAACGTACACCAAGCGCTCTTTCCTGAAATTTAAACACAGATACAGACACTTAATATTTTCCCAAAACCTTTCGTCAATTCACAGGATAATAAAATTATTAATTTGAGCAAAGACTTCCAGCAGAGGGATGGAATTTTCCCTCCAGTGACCTGTGAGCATCCCTCACCTTCGCTCTTTGCGTTCCTTCTTCTTCAGTTCAGCATCGAGATTTGTCAGCTGCTCTTCCAGTTTCTCACACAACAGTTTCTGCATGGCCAAGAACAAGAACAAGTACAAGGACATGAGTGAAGATCTAGAAAACCGCAGAGGCAGCCTGGGACATCGCTCTCTCTCATCACCTCCCTACAAATAACACACCTTCATGCACAACACAGTTACTGACGTGTTCCCTCCCTATTGCACGGGTGAAGGATAAATGCAATTTCGTTGTGTGCAGTGAGTGACTTGAGTGCTGTGTCACAATGACAATGGGAGTTGGAGTTTGTCAGTTGGGCTTTCACTTTCACTATTGAGGAGAGGAAACATGTAATGTACTGTAACGTAAATTATGATATGGTTGTGACGTCATCTGTCGAATGCTCCATTCATTTCAACGGGGCTCCCCAACGTTCGGACGTCTGTTATTTTTCGATAACGGACGGGTTGGTCTATAACAGACCGCTGTCAATGGCAACAAGACTTTTCACTGCTAAAGCGACTTTTCAACAAGACTCTAATCAGCTGCTGTGATAGACAGCACCCGTTGTCCTGGCTACCGCTGTCAATGGCAACAAGACGTTCACTGCTAAAGCCACTGGCTTGTATACAAGTCAGTGGCTAAAGCGAATGTTTCATATCACTCCGCAGGGGGTCCGGTACGTCTTTTGTCACTCTAATCAGCTGCTGTGATAGACAACACCTGTCCTGGCTAGCCTACCTAGCTGTTGCCTAGCGGTGTTCCACAACGGCTCTGTTTTGTTTTGCGCAGCAACAATCTTAACATTAAATAGGTCTAAAGAAATGTCCCCGCATGTGTAAATCATTTAAGTATATCCATATAATAAGCGGGTTAACTTTCGGCGAGTCGGTCGCTTTGTGGAATAGCAGCACTTCAGAGAGAACAAGACCCCTCCGCTCCGCGTCGGGGTCTAAAGATTCTCTCTGTCGTGCTGCTATTCCACGGTAGCGACCTTCTCGCCGAACGTTAACCCTTACGTAATATAATCGAAAGTAATGTAATGCAATGATTAAGGTGTCAATCAGACCACACATAATGCACAGAATACACTTCGCAAGACAGATCAAAGGGTAAAACACTAGTCACAGGGACATTACAACTGATCAATGTTATATTGCCATGAAAATAGTCTATTTTATTTAGAAATGTGATTCTGAGCACCCTACAACCGATATTGAGACATAAATCAAAGAAAACAATTTAAAGATGTGCATTAAAAAACATGACTATCGTGACTTACGTGCTGGCATGGGGGGCAGAACCACTCTCCGTCAGGGATGATCATGAGGGGGGGTCTGAGACACGCTGTGTGGTAGCCGCAATCGCATGAGTCGCACAGCAGAATCTGGAGACAGAGAGTACACACACACACACACACACACACACACACACACACTTTTAAATCCATGCAAGCAATAGTGCAGTAGAGTGTTCAGAGCCAGAGAGCATGTTGCAACCTATCTGCTCCAATATACAATGAGAGTGTAATTAAATAATAAAACAGGGTATCTGCACATTTTTTCATCACCCAATTTAATGCTTTTTAATACCATTTTTAATACCTCCAACAGTAAAATTAATACCACTACACGGGTGTGCTTGTGTGTGTGTTACATGGTATAATATTGCTATTGTTATTACATTGCTATAATGTAATGTAATACATACATTCACACTGCTCATTGTGTTATTTTATTCTCATTGCCTGATCCCTAGTCACTTTCTGCACCAGATGTTTGTCATGACTTGTCAAAGAGGTTTCTGTATGATGTGGGAGTTGTCATGAAATCAGCCCCTTCCTTAGATAATTCATTATAATTTCAAATCAAGTAGCCAGCATCTGTGTAACTCCATGTGCTAAAATATTCTTTCAGTTGATCTGGCTGCTGCATAGGTGGGCCCAAACTCTAATACCCTAGTCGTTTTTGTGCTTCATTTAACCATAGAGATGACAACAAAAGAGTGACAACAAAAGAGCGCGCACACACACTACCCATTAGATTAAAACATCATTAACCAAAAAGTCATTCAAAACTGAAACAATTTCAAAATTGTGTATATTTGAAAAGTTTGATGACATTTCATGAAATACCTTCAATATAAAAATTAAAAATGGACCAACAATTCATATTTTATAATGGATAAATATTGGAGCGCAGTGCACCTTAGTCTAGGAGAGATAACACCTGTGGCGTCAAAAGGGTTAAAAAAGAACGACTGCTCAGCTCTGGACTGCTCCTCCTGTTTGTTCCCCCCTGCTCCATCATAGAGACAGTAGTAGGCGTTCTACTTTCAGTTTAGCAAGTCGCTCTTCAGAGTGGGAGCAAAGAAACAGCAGCAGTGGAACTTGATATGAATTCCACAAACATTTCCCTAACCGCGGATACTGGAATAGCGATGCAAACACCACGCGGTTACCGATTTGGACATCCTCGCATATCCTCATTGCGACATTTAGCCTTTACTTGTAGAAAACACTCCGTTACTCGCCCGATTATGTTACAATTTAAACGCAATTCCACCGCTTACAACTTCACAACACTCGGGCTCACTTCGGATTGCATTAGCATCTGACAGCATCAAATAATACGCCACGAAGCTCGAGGACACTTTGAAGTAGCATATTGTATGAATGCATTCATCATGCATTCATGAAATTATATGCGTTAGCAAACACAAACCTAAACGAGAGGGCATGGCTAACATTAGGAGAGGGAGCATTATAGAGCACGAGCAGGCTAGATGACGAGATACAAAGTTTGAAAACAATGCAGTCATTTTAAGACTTACGCTTTCGACGAGTAAACTGGCACCACAGATATAGCTTCCACGCTGCATATTGGTTGATGAAATTTAACAAGTTTCACTTTCAACTGTACTGCGGTCAGTCACACGCACTGTGGTGGATGGGATTTAGCCTACTAAGTCAGCCATCGCCATCATCCAGTAGGGGGATCAGAACGATAGGGTCTGCTACCCCAGCGGGCCTGTCACTATCGAGTGCATTGTTTACCCCAGGCATGACTGACAGTCTCGAAACCTGGTTGCCGCCTTATAGTTATGAAACAATGTTTTTACGGAAGACTGTGCAGGCATCTATATTTTAATACATTGTGTCTGGGTGAAATTTAATGCCAGGCTTTTTCATATTTAATGCCACACCTCAAAATATAGCTACATTTAATGCTTTTCACGGCCTTAAATCACATGTTCTAAATGTAATGCTTTTTAATACTTTTTAATGCACCGCGGGGACCCTGTAAAAATAATAATAATAATAACTGTATTTGTATAGCACAGTATCATACAAGGCATGCAGCTCAAAGTGCTTAACAAATGGATAAACATCAACGTTAAAAACGAAAATAAAAAGTTAAGTAGAAAAGAGAGACAGAAACAAGAAAGAATAGCAAGAAGACAAGAGAAGAAACTATACAGAATAGAGAAAATAGGTAGCCTGATAAACCAGACTAAATGTGGATGTCTAATTTAGTCTGGCCTCGATGCATAATACATCCGAAGATTGTTGATGAGAACAACCTTCCCTCAAAACCCTGCCCGCTTTGATTCAAAACACATCTTTGCGTTGTAATTGGTTTGCCAGATTCATGGCATTCTGGCTTCATTGAATCATTATGCGAGGCCAGACCCACCCGTAGACAAAACATTTTGCCGCCCAGCGGGTGGCGCTGGTTCACCAGGCTAGAAAATAGGTAGATAGGTAAATAAGTAGATGTAGAGAAAATTAAATAAGTTTAAAAACTTTAAAGAGGAAATAAATAGAGATTATAGAGGCCTAAGGTATAGTCACAGGGATAGTCACAGTGAATGGGGCGCTCAGATGTGGCCCCTGGTGGCCTCTGGTTATTAAAGGATAACTTCTGCCAATTTCAATATGCTGTTGTATTGCTAACGCTACCCTTGACTTGTCAGTACCCGGTGATGCTGCATTTTTCGACTCAGCCCTTTCAGAGATCTGAGCTATTCTAAATGGGGGCAGACCGTTTACACGAAAAAAAATCTTAACATAGTCCTACTCCAAATATTATCCAAAAAGGTATCGCTGTTTGCTAGTTGTCTGCTGATGCTGAATAACCTTTTGGATGCTATTGGGAATAAATCAAGATGTTTTTTTTAAATGTAAACACACGCCTGCCCCCATTACAATGACCAGGATCTCGGAAAAGGCAGAAGTTAAAAAAAAAAAAAATATCCTCAGGTACTGGCAAGTCCAGGGTAGTGTGAGCATTTCAACTGCTTGTCGAAATTGGCAGAAGTTATCCTTCAAGTATTAATATGTGACTGATAATGAAATGTAGCTATAACCCTCTACGTATAGTATATGTCTGCATATAGGTATACTAATATTCCTTGTTGAACTGTGGTAGCTACCAGTTACATAAAACAGGCCTTTCATTGGCAAAGGCCAACAAAATTACAAAAAAATTACAGGAAAATATTCAGAGCACAAAGTGTAGTAAGGTTTGCTATGGTGGAAATATTAGGAATTCCTGATAACAAAATAAAAAAATCCCACATATGATCATCATGACATACCAGCTCGGGGTGGTTTGGTAGTCCACAGTGTTTGCAGGGGTCCTCATTTGGCGGGAGGTTGTCCGAGGATGAGGTATCGGAGTCGAACTCGTGTCGCTCTCTGGTGCGGTTCTTCGTCCTCCTCGGCCTCTTTTCCACCTTTGAAAAGAAAACAGAACAATAGATGCACAAAAGTATAAATAATGGAAGACATTTTAAATAAAACAGAAAGCCTTCATTGCCACCCTGATAGCAAAGGGACGTTGAATCGGTGTTGATTATCGTCAAATCAACGGCCAAGACGTCGTCTAATCAACGCCCCTTTGCTACCCTTTGCAGTACAAAGACACATGTGCATGTGATTTTGTATGGAGGAGCTAGCGACAGGAGACGAAAGCGATTTGGGCGACAAGAGGCGATACGATAGCTTGTGGTTGAACTTCAATGAATATTATGCAAATGACCTACGATGCAGTTCACCAACAGCTGTTGCAGTCAACTGCAGTGTTGGAATGCCTGCATTCTGCTTTTAGCGATCATACCGTGTCTTTTTTATCATTCGTGTCACCAGGCGAATACACCGGCCACGACGAGATTCAAGCGACAGAAAATCACTTCTGTGCAGCAAGAGCTATACAGTGCCCTCCATAATTATTGGCACCCCTGGTTGAGATGTGTTAAAAGCCTTAAAATAAATTCAGTGTTTATTGCAGAAGAATACTGTCACACTGAAAATTGTAGGAAAATGTAGCCTTCAACTCAAATGAATTGTAGGAAGAAAAAAAAATCCCTGACTAAAAAATAATTATTTTTCATTAAATCACCTGTTCCACAATTATTGGCACCCTTAAGAATTCCCAGGAAATAAATATAATTGAAGCATTTCTGTCATTTCTACAGTAGTTTACAAAGTTTACCAGAGTATGTAGGAACATTTAATTAGTAATTCATCACTTCCTGTTTCCCTGGGGTATAAATATGACGTGACACCGAGGCCATTTCTCTTATCTACTCTTAAACATGGGAAAGACAAAGGAACACAGCATACAAGTGAGGCAGATGTGCGTCGACCTTCACAGGTCAGGCAGAGGCTACAAGAAGATTGCCACTCAACTGCAGCTGCCCATATCTACTGTGAGAGGAATAATTAAGAAGTTCAAAACAACTGGAACAGTGGTAAACAAGCCTGGACGAGGACCCAAGTTTATTTTGCCACCACGCACAGTGAGGAGGATGGTAAGAGAAATCAAAATATCTCCAAAGCTCACTGTTACAGAATTACAACAAATGGTAGCATCCTGGGGTCACAAAGTCTCCAAATCAACCATCAGGCGCTGTCTACACGCCAACAAGCTGTTTGGGAGGCATGCACGGAGAAAACCTTTCCTCACCCACAATCATAAACGCAAACGTCTGGAGTTCGCCAAGCGATATTGGGGCTTCAACTGGGACCGTGTGCTTTGGTCAGATGAGACCAAGATTGAGCTTTTTGGCAACAAACACTCTAAGTGGGTCTGGCGTGCCACGAAAGATGCGCATGCTGAAAAGCACCTCATACCCACTGTGAAGTATGGGGGTGGGTCAGTGATGCTGTGGGGCTGTTTCGCTTCCAAAGGCCCTGGGAAGCTTGTTAGGGTGCATGGCATCATGAATGCTTTGAAATACCAGGACATTTTAAATCAAAATCTGTTGCCCTCTGCCCGAAAGCTGAAGATGGGTCGTCACTGGGTCTTTCAGCAAGACAATGACCCTAAACATATGGCCAAATCTACACAGAAATGGTTAACCAGACACAAAATCAAGCTCCTCCCATGGCCATCTCAGTCCCCAGACCTCAACCCCATTGAGAACCTGTGGGGTGAGCTGAAGAGGAGAGTACAGAGGAGAGGACCCAGGTCTCTGGATGATTTAGAGAGATTCTGCAAAGAGGAATGGCTGAAGATCCCTCTTTCTGTCTTTTCCCATCTTGTGAAACATTATAGGAGAAGATTAGGTGCTGTTTTGTTGGCAAAAGGGGGTTGTACAAAATATTAACAACAGGGGTGCTAATAATTGTGACACACATTATTTGATGTCAAATAATTATTTCTTTATGTGGGATTTTTTCCCCACTGAATAAATGCACTTGTATTGAAGGTTGGATTTTTCTCTTTTTTTCCATTAAGGTCCCATATTATTTAGAGAAAAATAATAATAATTGGAAGCTAAAAAACACATCTCAACCAGGGGTGCCAATAATAATGGAGGGCACTGTATGAGAGATTGAAGCGACTAGCGTATGTCTCTTAAAAGCAGAATGCAAGCATTCCAACATTCCCATTGGCTGTGGCGGCTGTCGCCGAACCGTGTCATATCTAATTTGCATAATATTTCCAGGAGTTCAACAACAAACTGTCGCACGAATCGCCTCTAGTCTCCCGAATTGCTTTTGTCGCGCGACTCAATACAAAGTCAATTATTTCCGTCACGGGAATCGCTCATGTCGTGACCGGTCTATTCGTGCAGTCACTCTTGCTATGAAGACATTTCAGCGACTCTTTGTAGCTTCCGTCTCCTCTGGTGTGTTCACACAGTAAGTGCGAAACAGTAAGCCAAAACAAAACAAAAAACGAACAAAAATAACCTTGTAGTCCTCATCACTGGAATCCTCCTCCGTCTCCTCTTCCTCACTCGATTCGCTTTCGGGGTCATCATCGCCACCCTCGTCGTCTGAGCCTTTCTTTTTCCGCCGCGTCCGAGTGTTCGACCATCTGGTCTTCCGCCGTCTTCTACCCTGTAAACACCATGCAGCGTGCAAGAAAGAGGAACATTGCTTTAGATACTGAAACGACAGATATTACTGTTGTAACATTATTATCAGCAGTAAACAAACATATCTTTTATAATGTTAAAATATGCATAACTATTCAGATAGAAGCTACAAGTAAACACTTTTATGCATCACAATTTTCTTCCTTCACTGTTACATTCATTAATTCAGTCATGCTGAGTAGAAGTTTTACCATATAATTCCTTAATTACACAGCACCATAATTGTCATTTTAATGTATGAAAGCGAATTCGGGATAGTCACCTTTGACTTCGTTTGTCCGTCAGCATACACTTTCTTCTCTCTAGGCTTCTTCGGAACAGGACATTCCACCTCCGACTCCTCTTCCTCCTCCTTTTCTTTCTCCTTCTCCTTCTCCTTCTGTTCATCCTCCTTGTTGTCACCCTTTTCCTTATCATCCTCCCCTTCTTCAGCAATCGTGGCCGGTTTCTTGTCCTGCCTCCTGTCCTGTATTTCGGCCAGTTTGGGGGTGGGCCGGCATATTCGGGGGGACCTCCTGAGGCATCGCCCACCTCCGTCCTGCCCGACCCCCTCGGGATCCGAGTCGAGCGCTGCGAGGGCCTGCTGCCTCTCCCTTTCCTCCCGGATCAGCCGGGCCTTCCTGCGGTGGGCCGCCTGGTGCTCCATCTTCCTGCGCTGGGCTGCGGTGCGGATCTTTAGACGCAAGCTCTCGTCTACGACCGGATCCTCACCGGTGGCTTTGGTTGCCGATTTGTCAGCTTCCTCTTCTTCATCTCCCTCCTTATCTTTTTCTTCTTTCTCCTTCTCCTCCTCCTCCTTGTCCTCGTTTTTGTCTTTGTCTTTTTCCTTGTTTTCCTCAGAGCTGACTGAGCCGTCGTCTTTCTTCTCCTTGGTGGCGTCATCCGTTTCCTTGTCTGCTTGTCCGTCCTTTGCTAAATTCTTCTCTGCTGTAGACTTCTTTTCCCCTTCCTCCTTTTGAGGCGGTTTATTCTTGGAGCTTGGCTCTGTGCATGAATACTTTCCTTCTGCCTTTTTCACCTCAACCTTTTCTTTTTCTGGCTTTTTGGACTCCTTCTTTCCTTTCCTCGTTTCTACATCTCGATCGGTTTCTTCTTCAGGCTTTTCGGGCTCGTCCTTCTTACCTTTCCTTGTTTCAACATCTCGATCGGTTTCTTTTTCAGGCATTTTGGCTTCATCCTCCTTTCCTTCTGCCTTTTTCATTTCAACCTTTTCTTTTTCCGGCTTTTTAGACTCCACCTTCTTTCCTTTCTTTGTTTCAACATCTCGATCGGTTTCTTCTTCAGGCTTTTTGGCCTCATCCTTCTTTCCTTCAGCCTTTTTCACCTCAACCTTTTCTTTTTCCGGCTTCTTGGACTCCCCCTTTCCTTTCTTTGTTTCAACATCTCGATCGGTTTCTTCTTCTGGCTTTTTGGCCTCGTCCATCTTTCCTTTCCTCGTTTCTACATCTCGATCGGTTTCTTTTTCAAGCATTTTGGTTTCATCCTTCTTTCCTACTGACTTTTTCACCTCAGCCTTTTCTTTTTCCGGCTTTTTGGACTCCTCCTTTCCTTTCTTTGTATCAACATCTCGATCGGTTTCTTTTTCAGGCATTTTGGCTTCCTCCTTCTTTCCTTCTGCCTTTTTCACCTCAGCCTTTTCTTTTTCCGGCTTTTTGGACTCCTCCTTCTTTCCTTTCCTTGTTTCAACATCTCGATCGGTTTCCTCTTCAGGATTTTTTGACTCCTCATTCTTTTCTTCTGCCTTTTTCACCTCAACCTTTTCTTTTTCCGGCTTTTTGGACTCCTCCTTCTTTCCTTTCCCTGTTTCAACATCTCGATCGGACTTCTCTTCTTCAGACCTTTTGGATTTGTCCTCCGTCTCCTTCTGTGACTTTTTAACCGCTTCCTTGTTCTCCTTCTCCACTTCAGCTTTTCTCTTTACCCCTTGCTTGGCCTGTTCACTCTTGTCTCCAGTCTTCTCGGCTTTGTCAGTTTTCTCCTTCGACTTGTCGCCCTTGTCTGTTGTTTTGTCCGCATCCTTGGCCTCGTCGTTCTTCTCCTCCACCTTCTCAGCTTTATCAGTCCTGTCCTTCACCTTGTCGGCCCTGTCCGCCTTCTCGTCTACTTTTCCAGCATTATCTTTCTTCGGCTCATTTTTTTCAGATTCGGCCTTTTGTTTTTCCTTTTCGCCGACAGGCTTCTTTTCGTTCGTTTTCTCCTGTAATTCCTTCTTCGCTGAAGAGGGCTTGCTACTTTTTTCCTCTTCCATTTCTTTCGTAGTACTTCCTGACTCCTTAGAATCAGCCGGCTTTGCCGAGTCTCCTTTCTCTTTTAATGTGGAATATTTTTCTGTCACCGCAGGACAAACATCTTGCTTGGATTCTCTAGCTGTATCCTTTTTTACAGTTTCTGTTGAGGTTTGTGATTTTGATTTCTCCTCTGATGAACTGGATTTTGTGGAAGTTTGAGTAGGAGATGGCTTGTCCGTTTCACTGGAAACGGTTTGTTTTTCTTTACCAGCAGACGCTCCTGATCTATCCAACTTGATGACAGACGCTCCCTTAGATGGCGTTATACTCGTGACCGGTTCTTTTATGACATGCGATTTGTCGTTTTCTTTTGAGGTCAGTTTGTCATTTCCTTTCTCTGATGTTTTGTCACCATCTTTACTAGCTGCTTTGTCATCCTCTTTACTAGCTGCTTTGTCACCTTCCTTACTAGTTTTTTTGTCACTTTCTTTCATGGACAATTTGTCACCTTCTTTAGTGGATGATTTGCCGCTCTCTTTAGAGGACGCATCTTCAGCCTTTTGAGCCAGGATCGCTGACTTGGTTTCTTTTATAATAGAAAAGTTATTGGTCTTCTCTGACACACTGCTGTCTCCTGTCGGACGAGACATATCAATTGCCTTGGGAGAGCTTGTTCTTTCAATCCCCTTGTCTTTCTGTTTTTCAACAGAATCTTGTGGCTTATCCACACTTCTCGATTCAGCAGACTTCTCAGTCTTGCTTTTGTCTCGTTCAGTTAAGTCACGAGAACTTTTGCCCTGTTCCGGAGGCACCATTGGCTGTGTTGTTTTAGGAGAGGCAGGTTTGTTTGTTTGTTTATCTTGATCTTTCTCTCCGTCCATTTTTGTTGTGTCTTTCTTAGTTTCCCTGGTATCAGAATCTTTGGAACAGTCGGCTTTCTTTGTGGAAGAGTTTGGAATGTCTTTCGGGTCTTTCGAGGTGATCTCACGATTCTCCACCAACACGCCAGATGTCTTGGCATCAGATTTTTTGATCACAGATTTCTCCTCCGCGGGCGGAGCCTTTCTGATGGTGGTGAAAGACGGCTCGCTGTCTTTTTTGACCGAGGATGAGCAGTCCTTTGTTAGCGCGTCAGACCTGTCCTTGTCAGACTTTCCCCCGCGCGGTGCACCAATGGTCTTAATGCAACTCGTCGCCTGAGGCTTATCCACCTCCATTGGCTCCTCTGTAGGCGTTGCACTTGAAACTTTTTCTTCCGCCGCAGGAGGCCGTTTTTCGTTTTCTATTTTACCATCCTTCGTTTCGTCAGATTTGGCTGATTTCTTTTCCGTCTCTGATTTTTCTGAGATGTCCATCTTTTCCTCCCGTTGTGCCTTCAGCCTGGCCTCTTCTGCTGCTGCTGCAGCTGCAGCTGTGGATGTTATAATCGTACTCGTTTTCGTACCGCTCTCGTCCAGCTTAGATGACTGAACGTCCCCGTTCACCTGATCGCCATTCATTACCTCCCTGGTCGTCTCTTTGACAACGGAGGCAGCAGCGATTGATGTGTTAGCCACAATGACACTCGAGCCAGCAACACTGCCGGCAACACTGCCGGCAACACTGCTGCCACCATTGCCACTATTTAAACCCTCGCTCAGCTTCATCTCCCTTTTCTTGAGCGGGATCTTGGCCTGCTGGTCGCTCTTGATGGCTCTCTGGATCTCCTCGGCCGTCTTCCTCTTCGCCTCCTCCGTAGGATCCGTACTCGCCGCTATCGTCTCGCTGGGCTTACTAGCACCAGTGGCCTCCGACACGGCTTTGATTGCTGTGGTCGCCGTGGTTACCTCCATGGGCTCTTCCTTGATTGTTGCTGACTTCACGGTGCTGCTGACATCCTCTTTCTCTGTCTCGTCAACAGGTTTCTCCGAGGCTAATGCGGCCGAGTCTGGCTCTTTTACAGCTGACCCTTTCGCTTTCTCAGAGCTCCCATCCTCATCCGTCTGCTTCGTTGTCTCCTTGACTGTGCTGTCTGTTTGACTCTCCGTCTTGGGAGACACTGGTGATTTGTTTTCTTTGCTTGCTTTATCCTCATCGTTTTCTGAGTCTTCCTCCTTCTTTACCTCTCCTGCAAGAGGTAACAACAAGATAATTTCTCAGTCATGTGAGAAGTTGTAGTTTGACAAAACCATGCAGTAGTCAGCCAACCAATTCACATAATTCTCCATGTTCTCTACAGTGTTTTGTGGATAATCATAAACAATTAGTATTGCAAAATTATGAAATTTTTCTAATAATTGATACCAATGTATTACCAGATTTTATCTGTTTTATAACTGCATTTAAAAAAAAGGTTTTCATTTCATTTAATCACTATCACATAATCATATTGAAATTATATATTAATTGCGGAGCCCTACCATTGTCCTCCGCCTTCTTTTCCGCATCCTCTGGGTTGGCGGTGGCGTCTTCCTCCCCATCCTTCTTGACCAGAAGTGAAGGGTCAATATGAGTCTTCAGAAGAGCCAGCACCTCCGCCAAATCATTACGGTTCCTATGGAAAAAGTTACAAAAATAAGGCTCATACTTCAATGGGATATGTACTGAAGACAGACAGACAGACAGACAGACAGACAGACAGACACACACACACACACACTCTCATATGTTCCAAGAAAATGCAAGTTAAAAAGTACATGCCAAGCACTCAGATAATAATCTCCATCAATACTCGAAATAATGTCGCCCTGCCGTGGCCTAACGGTAGGGCACTGGGTTAGTATGTCGGTGGCCCGGGTCGTTTGCCGGTCCTTTCCCCGCCCGTTTCCTGTCTCTCATTCACTGTCCTGTCACAAAGGCACAAAAGCCTACAAAAAAATATAATAATGGTGAATGAACTTAACTAACAAGTAGTTTCAGACCATGAAAAAAGGTTGGCAATAGGAATCAGAACTCTTACAACTTAGTCCCAACTTCACCATGTTCTTTCCTCTGTTGTCATAGGTTACTACGCTGTTACTACACAACAGCATTGTTTCAAATTGGGAACACAGATGATGGGCTAGAGTCCCGACACATTCGTTATCCACTTAGTCTTTGGCTTTTCTGCACCAAGCGAAACTCCCTAAGAAAGGTACAGACGCCAGTTCTACCTTCACTAGACAACATTAACCATCACTGCATAGAACTTTGTGGACTTTCTGTAACTCAGTGAAGGACACCCCCCACCCCAGACACATGGCGGGGATAGTTTAAACGCAAATCAAAATGCAACAAATTAAATCTGGAATTTGTGGCTCTAAAGAGCATCAGAAGTGATGTTAGCGAGTGATAGACGGTGGGCTAGATTTCGTAGCTCCTTTAGAAAACGAGTTTCGTTCTCACTCTCGAGTGGCAACCTGATTTTTCTAATATGACCTCCTGACAATATGTAAAGCAATATTCTGGCTGTTGCCACGCTGAAAAGTTGCACGTTGATATAAAAAAATAACGAAAATAAAAAAGACTGGGGGTGACGTCACACAATGCACAGTCAATGGGAAGTCTCCGCCCCTCAAAGTTGAAAAGGGAATATTTATCCGCATATCGGGCTTTTTTCATAGACAGATAATTCACCTAATCATTGAAACAACGTAGGCATTTCATTCCTGACCATTTTCCTGTTACTGGAAAAAATAACACAGCTTGCATTTCTTTACTGACACGTAGTTTTTTGGCGAATTGATCTACCCCCGTCACCTCATTGCTCTATTGCTTTGAGGGAACAGACCTGTCCTCTTTTTGACATTTATCTCTCGTTGCCCAATGATGGTCAGACAGTCGAACACTAACAGCGAAAAAGAGCACTTCTGAAAGTTTGAGAAAAATATTTTTTTTTGCATGTACACAAGTGAGACCACTTACCCCCGAACTTGTAACTTTTAGCCATGAAATCTGACGGTTCCGGGTAGCATGCACGCGCTAGCTGTATTCTGCCTCGTTGACTTTGCATTGACGTGACGTCACTCGGTCGGCTATTTTTTGTTGTCATTTTTATAAATCAATGTGCAAGTTTTGAGGATGGCAACAGCCAAAATATTGATTAATGGGTTGTCAGGGGGTTATATAAGCAAAAATAAAGTTGCCACTCGTTAACACCAACGAACTGACAAGATATGAGACTGGGCCCACCACCTATGAAGAACTGGACAGAAAAGCATTACACACCGGATGGAGATGGACCAACCACCTGCACACATCCAGGCCAGAGTATACGCCAGGAAGCCTTTTAAATATCTCAATAGCTAGAGTCCTACAGATAAACAAATCCATCCCTTGCATAGCCCTGTGACAATAACTTTTTTTAACAAGGTCAATGGCAATTCTAGACACAATCATTTCCATTTGCATGCTTGTTTGCTTTCCTTCTCTCTCCATCAAAGGTGTTGAATGTCAGAAGCCTTAAATCGCTCTCTACCAACCACTCATTTGTTTAGCGTAAAGACGCTTGAACAAACAACCCAATGAGGCTACTTGCCAGTTGCATGGTGCCGTACCACCACAGTGCACTATTCTTAAGTTGCCTTGCATATATTGAAAATTTCATAAAGTACATTCTCATGCTTTCTGTGCCAGTTAAATACCCCTGGCCTGAGGATGCTCTGCCACTTACAGCAAAACACACAAACAAATGCATATGCAGTACTATGGTGAGCAAAGCTCAACTTCTAACTCCGATTGTAATTAACACGCCACAGCTACAAGATGTGGTGCTGCACATGTTTTGGGTGAAAGATTAATACTGGCATGGTCATACTGGGAATGAACACACACACACACACACACACACACAGTCATGATTTGGATCTAAATCATCATCATCATCGCAGATGATTAATACAATCACAATATTTGGAGCACAGGAGCATGCGCGCGCACACACACACAGCTAGCTACATCTCTTGGCCAGGTTGCCTCACAATTGATTGAACTACAGTGTAGCACACACTTGATCACCAGCATCAGCACCAACATCAACCTCCGCAATTAATGTACTGATGCACTATCAGTTACAATTGGACTCACATTTCAACAATTACATGCATCACGACCAAAATGGAATGGTTAAATAAAAGGGTACAATCCTATATAAAGCGAATAATCTTGCAAGCAAGCAAACAAAATCTCAATGCTCCGCGGTCAGACGATTTCCATGAGGTCACAAGAAACCAGCTGATGCATCAAGCACAACTCAATATGCATCGCCACACACACACACACACACACACACACACACACACACACACACACACACACACACACACACACACACACACACACACACACACACGTCTCACCTCACGATGCACTTCCATGATGAGCCGTCCAGGTCGTCTTGTTCTTCAATGTAGACGCGCACATTGTGGTCCTGGTCAAGCTGGAACCAGTACATCAGGCCATCCTTGTCTCGCCCGATGGGCTGCAGACGCATCTTGTCCGGGTCCTCATCATTGACGGCCGTCTTGAACTTGACATTGTCGTCAAACTGGCACTCACAAAGATACTGCAAACATGGAGGAGTGACATTAATTAGAATGGCGATGGCAAGTAGCCCCCTAACACACAACGTTCCACCACTGGAACGTTGTAATAGTCACTTAACTACTACAGTACTACACCATTGTAAAAATGCACAGGGCCTTTAGTAATACATTACGACCATAACTGGTCATTACCTTTCTGGTAACATCTAATTTATAAAAGAGGCAGCGTCTGAAGGGTTCAATACATGTTTGGCCGGCAGTTTCACTTAAACAGACAGGCATAACGTTTTGCTATTAGACAGCAATACGCAGCAGCTATTCACATGCTATTAACAATAAAACATTAAGTTATAAAAAGTAAACATGTACTAGAATGTATAATGTGATATTTAAAAAGCAATTTTATGTGCTTTTGCAACATATGCTGCAAAGGAATAAATGAGCACCTACTTTCAGAATGCCTGTCTTGCACTCCACCGTCATGTCCTTGTAACCCTTCTTTTCCAGTTCCCATGCCCAAGTGAGGTTGAACTCCGAGCATATCTGGACAACAAAACACAATTGCGAACTACATTAGCACACAAAACGGAAAAACAGCAGCACAAACGGCCGAATACAAATGGCGGAGATGGCAATCATTTTAGATTCGATCGTATGGATGGTGTCGGGGGGCATTTACAGTACATCAGCACACCGGCACCTACCTTCACAAGATACTTCTCCCATCTGTCTGCTGACACGGACTTGCCAATCTTCCTCAGCAACTTCACGTGGAGGTCAACCAGCAACTTAGGAACTGCGTAAAACACACACGTACACACTTAATAGTACTGTACAGAGAGCATGGAATAGCCTCTAGTTGGAATAGTTCCCAGTGTGTGTGTGAACACTTCTGCGAATATACGCAAAGCTGTGTCCTGTTGTTACAGACAATTACATGATTCAAAATTCGATTTATTTGCTCCGCTTGTGATTTTATAGGTGGGCGTTTAACAATAATCACCAAAACTGTTTGAATGAATGACACAAACTGACAGTTTCGCGCAATAACAATCTTCGTGCAGCTGCAAGCAGGAAGTATAGCGCTGTGCGCATGCTCAGTGCGGCAAGTACACCACTAATGCAATGCCAAATTATTATTTAACTGTAAATGTGCAATGCATTTCACATTCATCACACAATATTCGATGCCTTTCAAGGAAAATGCGCTGCATCGAATGGTATAATGCATTCTTCAAGTGTAATTTCCACCAGATTCCCCATCATCTTTTTTAGCTTGCTAGCCTCACACAGTGTGATGAAGAGCAATTTAGTGTTGAGCAGCAGATAAAGCTAGGCAGAAAAATAAATCCCGACGAATAAAAACACCTCCATGCCGTTCAGAATGGCTCATTTTCGAGAAAAGACTACTTTAAAGTGATACCCTATCGACATCGCCACCGTTTAAAGTATCAATGTCGAAAATAAGCCAAATATTTCGCTATATAAAAGAAATTACGATATCCTGCAAGCACACAATAACACAACAGCCAGCGAACGCTAAAACTCATGCAATGGAGGTTTTGAGACCCTTTCCTCCTCCCACATCGCAGCTTCAAATATAAAACTCATACCTGAGGAGTTCTCCTGGAGATATCTCTCCAGCTGTGGAAATGTGAGTTCGGGTAAATCCAATAGGGGTCCATATCTCTCTAAAAAGGAGCAGATCACGGCGAAGCTTGGGCACAACCCCGGGGAAGAAGCCGCCGCTGCTGCCGAAGCAGCCATTTTCCCGATGGAAGAGCAGAAGACTGTACGCGCGGAGGACCAATGACTGCCCACAATCCAACGCGTCAAATGAAGATAGTGGCCCAGAGGTCTTTGCGGTACAGGCAAATAACTAATGTAAACATAGGACAGTTTTATGATTTTTAACGTCGATGAAGTGTGTGGACGGTATTGTTTGAAATCTTGCTTTAAATATTAAGTTTGGGTGGTGATTTTGAGAACTCATCTGGCACCAAGATGGAAACTGACAGTAGCCCTGCAGAAGTGTTGCCATTGTTTTACCACTGCTTTTCTTGAAAGACCTATGTGAAAAACACCATTGCATATTGCAATTCATTAACTGTTAGCATAGTTCTGAAGTTTTGAGTGTCATATGTCCTCGCAACGTTCCTACAGGTGTATCTTCATCTGGTCACTGTACATTACGAGCTTCACTGACTCCGTGCTGAGAAACCTAGCCACATTAGCTTGCTAATTTCACGTGGGGTTTTAAAGCATCATTGATGAGGGGCGGGGTTAGCTCCTCACTTACAAAGTTGGAACTCGCGGGAAATCAGATGATGAATCAGATGTTGGATCTCATTAGGCCTATTAGACAAGCATTCTCTGCTGCAACATAGGCAGATAATCAAGGGAAGTGAAAACTATATATATTTGCATATATATATATATATATATATATATATATATATATATATATATATATATATATATATATATATATATATATATATATATATATAGCCTATATATAATATGTATATATATATAAACTATTGCATTATACAGTTTCATTCATACCTCACACACCATCTGCAATTCCAGCTTTGCTGACCCTCGGATCATAACCAATCCATGGCCAAATTTCACATCCAATCCATCACCTGGTCATCTTATGGTTCGACAGAAACCTTAACCTGGAGAGGCGAGGCCTACAAACCACAGCTTTTTACGCCTCCTGCGAAATTTGCCAGAGAATCAGTGATGATCTAAGGGTAGGCTAGAGTAGAGTATAGAACAGAGTACTTTTATAAATCCTGAAAGAAATTAAAATGGTCTGACAGCTTACATAAATACACAAATACAAAACATACACAAAGACCTCATACACATTGCAGTAAACATGTAGCACACATTTGAGTACAGCAATAAGCCTTGCATGAGTGGTGTTTCAGGAAGACTTTTGGGGCAGATTCGTCTTTGCGAATGGGGGTCCTCCCCAGAAAAAAAAAATCTTAGATATAATTTCCTGCATTTTAATGCATTTTAACTAGTGATGCACAGGATCCGGATCCGGTTCCGGATCCGGCAGGATAAAAGGGTTTTTCACAGGATTCGGGTCCGGCAGTGGATCCGGTATCCGCCATGTTACCTAAAAATCAGGGTCTGGTGCATCTCTAGCCTGGGATTTTCAGTCAGTCTTTCACAACCCCAATCACTGCATGGAGTGAAAGCCCTTTGGAAGTGGCCGTTGCAGGCAGTGTGGCAATAAGCCAATAAGTCTAAAAAATAGTTTGAGCCAACGTAATAAAAAGAACCCACGTGTGCGAGTAGACTATATGTTTCAACCCTTTTGCAGGATCCGGTATCCGGTTCCGGATCCGGCAGGATCTTATGCAGTGGATCCGGTATCCGGCAGGATCCTAAAAATCAGGATCCGGTGCATCTCTAATTTTAACGTCCCGTGTCCCGTTTCAGCTCAATACGGAACCCATTTATTTCTAAAGACTGCCAGATTCCGTATTTCAAGGGGCGGTTGGAAACCCTAGCCGTGGCCAACCCAATAGACCTAAATTCCATTGAAAACTAATGGAATGTGATCAAGAGGAAGATGGATGGTCACAAACCATCAAACAAAGCTCTTCACTAAACTCATGCTTAGGGGTGTACGTGGATGCATCATATGTATTCTGGTTTACTGATACGCAAAAAAATATGCAAATGAGGAAACAGTCCTTTCAGTATAGGCAATGGAGTAAGACAAGGGGGACTTAATATGTAGTTTGTAAGTAGGTGGACGGGAGTGGTGGGAATGATGGGGGGCTGGAGGCATCGCGTTTCGGGGATATACCGTTAGCAGTTAGAGACGATTGCATAGGCCTACTGTAGTTTTGAATTGGTCTCTTATTTTTTCCAGAGCTGTACAGTAGGGGTGGACGATATGACGATATTGTATTGTGAATCGCGATATTGAGTAAAATATCGTCTCGAATCTGCCAAAGTGGAGAAATCGTATAGATCGTCTTGCAGTGAGGATGTTTATTATCAGTATCAGAGTGACGTTTTCTCACTTGTGTTGTTGTCTTAACTTTATTCTTTACATTATTGTATTCCAATTGTACACTTTATGAGAGTATCATCAGTGTGTTAACATTTTATTGACTGCAAATTACAAATTGCAAGTATATGAAAGTTGTTTTTTGTTGTTTTTATTTTTTGGATGGAAGATCGTGATAAAAAATCGAAATCGTGATTTCATGTTAAAAAATCGTGATACAACATTTTTGCCATATCGCCCACCCCTACTGTACAGGTACAGGTACAGGTACACACACACACACACACACACACACACACACACACACACACACACACACACACACACACACACACACACACACTACAGAAAGTGGTCCAATTTCTCTTTCTATGTTTGGAGGCAAGCTTGGCCTGGGCTGTGTAGCTCTACAAATATGGCAGGACTAGGCCTATGATGTTAAGTCAGCGCTGAAATGCAGTGCAGAAATGGATGGAGGACAGGAACACATCATGAGAACAATAGATCTGATGCACATTTTATTGCATGTCTTGCTTGACATTATGCCTAAAGAACATTACTTTATACTCAACTGTACAATGTACTGCTTATAAAGGGCTCAATATTGGTATGCGGTTGAAATGTTAATTTTCATGCCACATAATAGTTTAACATGTATACACATGTATATTTCTCATATCACCATGTTCATTACTTGGCAATGAAGTGAGTCGGTTTTACAACAATGCAGGATTTTCATGCACACAATTGCTATGTTTACATGTTTACGTTTTTAATTCAGGATTAATCATTCAGAGTTAAATAGCTCCGTCGAGTTTACTTTGCTTTACTTTGAAGTTTCATTTTCAATTCCAAAGCGGAATTAAGCTTTATTCAGAATTAAAGTGAGTTATTTCTAAATTAAGTGTCTCATGTAAACGTATAGCCAACATGTGAGCTTCGTTACTTACTGATTTCACTTACTTAAACGTCAGCTGTCTGAATGTCAGTACATCACAAAGGTCAAAATGTTTTAGTTCATCAGCAGCAGGCCCTTTAAATGACTGTAGGCCATGCACTGGTCAATGCGCTCCACCAGAGGGTGCCATAAGAGAGCTCAGGGTTTTAAAGGGCACAAGGCAGGATCAGGCTGGGCTAAGTAAGCTTACCTGCAGCTAATGAGAAGAAAGATAGACAACTTAAGGCAGACAACTTAAGGAATGGAAAAAGAGTAAAAAACAGTTCCAGGCGTTACAGTCATAATGTCATCCAGGCCAGTCCAAACCAGTCCACTTCAGAGAAGATAGACGGCAGCTTTAGGAATGGGAAAAAGTGTAAAAACCAGTTCTAGACATTGCAGTCAGTATATATACCCACTTACCAGCCTTGTTTCTTTTCTGTTTTCAGGATGTTTATTGTCACCATTACAAAATAATGAGTGGCACACTGCCTACAACCCAACACAAGCCTAGCTGGTTGATGAACACACTGTGTGAATAAAACAGCAAACTGTAAAATACCACTGAGCAAAAGGTAATAATGAAGTAATGCATAACAGAGCATATACAATGTTCAAAATACAACAAATAATATGTGGGGGAAAAATACAGTAACTCGCCAAACAGGTATTGTATGTGGTGTCTGCTGAAGGAGCAAATTAGGCAATAACTGAGGCTTAGAAGTCGATGACACTCTAAGCCGTATTATTGTTGCCGTCTACTTTTCTGTCCCTCAGGCAACGTGTGAAATCAGTGTCAGGGAGAGGGCCCCATGCATGCGCACAGGGCCGGATCAATGTACAGGCTAGATATGGCTGCATCCTAGGGTCCCCCACAAACCAGGGGGGCCCAGATTGGTTGAAAGTGAAAAATTGCAGAATTATGATAAGATACCTTACTGAACAAGTCATCTGTTCTGTTGAGTAGAGTTGGTAGAAATTATATCCTTAATTCCTAGCTCGAAATTATGGCATTGTCTATGTAAATTCGTCATGAAATTTGCTATCAAGGGGGCCCCACAACAACCTGTAGCCTAGGGGCCCCGGGCCATCTTAATCCGGCCCTGCATGCACAGCGCAGTGCACTCGCATTTTACAGTCAGGGCTAGGCTGGGCTGAAAAACAAAACAGCCTGGGCATTTCAATTCAAGACCGGGGGAAAGGCAATTAAGTTTTTGACAATGCTTATCTACTATAAACTGTATTACTTGGGTAATAACTAACTAAATAATTCCCATTGTGCCACTCATGTAAGATGGGCCGTGGGTGGAATGTATGGGCAGCAGGGCCGCTGGGCCAGCTTTCACTGTGCCCAGGACAAAGTCATCAGAAAGGGCCCCCTACCCAATACATTCAATGTAATGGGGAGCCAATTCTGGTCCCCCAATCTCCCTGGTCTTGGGACAACATACCCCTTTGTCCTCCCTGTCGGCAGGCCTGTACTGTATATGGAGCCTTGCCTTGCCTTGTGTGTGCATTGCTCTCAGATGCAGCCCTGGGTCCAATGCACTGTATGGCCCAAATAAGCCATGGGGTTGGCACTTATTTGGGCTAGTGACAGAAAGAGTATATCTGTGAACAGGTTTAGCAGAAGGTGAACGTGAAGACAACGAAGTACACTTGTGCACAAGGGAATAAGCTTGGCCTTAAAGGGACACTGTGCAGGAAATGGTCAAAAAAGGTACTGCAACTATGCTGTTCATTGAAACTGGGCTACCTATTGCCAAATTTGAGATTTACATGAAAGTTTACTAACTAATAAAGAAATATTTGCTAGTATGGTCCAAGTAGAGTCATTTTTGCAGCTAAAAATGGCTATTTTTGGAAATTCAAAATGGCGGACAATGGAGAAGATCCCCCTTTTCATGTATGAAAAATGCAAATTTTCCAGTCATAATGAATACTTGGAATTTGATACTGGTGGTAAGTATTCATGAAAAAGGTAACATTAGTGAATGGGCAGCATGAATTCTGGAAATAAACAACTAAAAATCTCACACAGTGTCCCTTTAAAACAATAGGACCTTTTTGAATAAGACCTATCACTTGCGCATCATGTCTGAGGGTGACCAAACTACACTGTCCTCTCTGTTAAACACTCTTACACAACTTATGGTGAAATTGATCACTCTTACTCATGTCCTTGTTCCTGATTTCCATTGCCGGATGAAATGAAGTTGTGATGAAATTGACACGTATCGTTAGAGGTAGTCAGCACATTTTCCTTTTCCACATTTTCCTTAAGCAGGCATTTGATACAAGTATGAAAACACAGTGTACAGGGAAATACATGGCGGAAAAGTAATAATATTATTAGTCATCAATGACATAAAAGAACAAGATGAAAAGTTCTAGAAAACAGATGGATCTTCTGTCACTTCCCTCCACTTATCCGGAGTTACATGAACAAATACTGGACAGTGACAATCAGGCCTGATCCAAGCCTTCATGGGGCCCTGATCAAAATGTAATCTGGGGCCCCCCATACCATCAGATGCCTCATAAGCTTAATTTACTTGCATCAGTGAGGGGTAGGAGCTAAGGACATAGGTAGGCTGTCTGTAGATCGTGTGTCCATCATGCACGTCACTTCTTGGACCAAAATTTCTTGAACAGAAAGCCATTTCTCACAAAGCAATATATTAGTTTTGCTTCAAAACTATTACTCTTTGTCATATTATTCGCTAGGGTTTTTACAATTGAAAGTGGTAGGCTACATGAAAAGGGACGTTGTACCCACCGTCATTGAGGTGTCCCCCTGATATACACTCAATGGCCACTTTTTAGGTACACCTTCCTAGTGCTGGGTTGGACCCCCTGTGGGCACCTGTTTCCAAAGTGGCAGGAAGTGGTACTTGAAAAAAGAAAATGACCAGGGAAAATGGTGGAGAGTTAATTTCATCATGGAACTTTGCTGCTCGGGGTGTGTTCGGTGTCCTAAGCCATCACATAGTCCACTTATGCCTCGGGCCGGCCCAGGGTGACATTGAGCACATGCTGTGCAATGCATTAGTGGTGCCCACACAATCTTACCACACCACACAGGCCTAACGATTCGAGATTCAAAATTATTTTCATTACATTCCATTATGGAATAAGAGTGTAAAATGTTTTGAGTTTATGGCTCCTCAAAAGATACATGATAAATAAACAGTAGTTTCTGTGTGTGTGTGTGTGTGTGTGTGTGTGTGTGTGTGTGTGTGTGTGTGTGTGTGTGTGTGTGTGTGTGTGTGTGTGTGTGTGTGTGTGTGTGTGTGTGTGTGTGTCTGAGTGAAGTGAAGAAGGACATAGACAAAGAAACGTTTTGTGCATGGCTTGGGATGAAATATGTGTTCATCAGTCTTGTCACCTAGAGCCTCATGTACTAAGAACTCGTGGATTTCCTAGTAAAAAGTGTGTATGTGAAAATCTTGAAAGTTGCTTACGGACAAAAAAATTCAGATGTACCAATAAGTGCGCAACCAGGTTTTACCATGAAATCTTGTGCACAAGCACATGCGAGCCCAACTCTCCACCTGGCTCCCTCCCTTAAATATTCTACATGAATATTCTAATTAGTAAAAACAGGCCCGTTCATGTGCCCTCATTGGTTGAAATCAAACAGAAAGGGCACCTTGCCCGGACCTCAGTGTGCAAAACGTATTCATTATGACTGAGAAAATTACATTTTTCATATATGAAAAGGTGGCTCTTCTCCATGTCTGGCATTTTAAATTTCCAGTCATAGATATTTTTAATGCCAAAACTTACTGTACTTTGGTCATACTAGTAAATATTAGTTAATAATTACTCAGTAAATATTCATGAAAAGATCAAATTTGGGAATAGGCAGCAGCAGCACATTTCCAATGAGCAGCATATTCTCTTGTCACCATACATTCTGCACGCTTCAAATACTGTGCCTTTAAATGCTAGTAGCCTTTATTGTCCCCGAGGGGGAAATTCGTTCTCACCACCATCACAACTTGTCACAGTCAACATATAGCATACAAGACAGACAAGAAGACATCAAACAAAATTGAACTTTCAGATACTAAACATAATCTCATTTCATTTTTCAATTATCCTTTATTTATCCAGGATTGTCCCATTGAGACTGGCATCTCTTCTGCCAGGGAGTCCTGGTCAAAATGGCAGCATACATATAGTTGCAGACACAGACAAAAAATAAAATAGACTTACAAAAACACATTAAGAAAAATAAGGGTAACACTTCCAAATAAGGGGCCATAATTAACAGTAAAGTAGCTACAACCTAATACTTAAGTAAGGGTTAATAATCATTATTTAATGCCACATTAGACACATATTAATTGTTATTAATGCATATGTTGAACATTAGTAAGCAGTTACTTAACTATTAGATAACTATTACCTTGTGTTTCAAGTTAATAGCATATTATTATTTAACTAATAGATAAGTGAGGGCACAGTTAATAGTTAAGTAGCTATCAGGTCATACTTAACTAAGGACCAAAATTAACACTTACTTAATACAAAAGCAAGGCATAACTAATGGTTAATTAATACATGAATATTGGGTTTTGGGACCCTTATATTAGAGTTGGCTGAGGATAACTAATGGTTAATTAATAGATAGATATTGATATTTGGGACCCTTATATTAGAGTTGGCTGCGGATAACTAATGGTTAATTAATCGATAGATATTAGTGTTTGGGACCCTTATAATAGAGTTGGCTGAGCATACCTAATAGTCAAGTAATTAATCTACTGTGACATCTAGTTTTCACTCGTTCAAATCACTGTAATAGTGGCAACAGGAGCCATTATATAGCAAGGATTGGACGTACACTTCTCAATGATGGTGGGGTGATGTGATGTAATTTTTTCATGTACCACTTATTAGTTTTAACTGTAAAAACCCTACAATAAATGCAGAACATTATGAAGAGTAATAGTTTTGAAGCGAAACTAAACCATTCCTTTGTGATAATTAGGTTAATGTTTGAGAATATTAGCTCCAAGAAGAGCAGTGCATGATGGGTACGCAATCTATAGACAACAATAATTCGGTATTATTTAATCATTAGATATGCCTTACTTTTGTATTAAGTAAGTGTTAATTAAGGTCCTTAGTTAAGTATGACCTAATAGCTACTTAACTATTAACTGTACCCTTACTTATCTATTATTTAAATAATTATATGCTATTAACTTGAGACACATGGTAAGGGGCCATATATATAATTATAATTAACATAATTAACAGCAAATTAGCTATAACCTAATACTTTAGTAACAGTTAATAATCACTACTTAATGACACATTAGACACATATAAATTGTTATTAATTCACATGTTAAACATTAGTAAGCAGTTACTTAACTATTAGATAACTATTACCATGTGTCTCAAGTTTGAGTATTGTTGCAGGAAATTACAGCAGATCTCAAGGCAACAGGGGGTCCAACCCAGTGCGGTGTATTATAAAGTGGCCAGTGAGTGTATTCTCATGTGCTTTAATTTGGCTATGCTGTGTGTCACACTTGCTTGCCTTTCACTAATGGAGGATTAATTAAGTCATTACAGAAACTCAGATGTCACTTTTGGGTCGTCGTCTTAAGCAGCAACTCTGATATGTTTTTGTATCTGCTTGCATGAGAGCTCAGAAAGTTTTTGATGATTCAACTCAGAGCTATGTTATCTGGACGCATCTCTTTCGCTCCCTACAAAACAAGTCCCTGTCTTACCAGTTCTCAAGCTTCTCTCCGACAAGAACAGGTTGACTTTCTGTATAATGTTTATGATAAATGAGGTTCATGCAGATGCAGGCTGTGCATTTAAAACATTTTATTATGTCTTGTGTTCCTCCCGACAAGAACACCTTAACAAACTTGCAAAGCAGGTTTTTTTTGTGTTCAGGATGTTTGAGATCAGAGGTCGTGTTTGCATGTCACATCTCACGCAACCTAAGTGTATGGAGAGATGTGACCAGCCCAGAAATGTCAATATTTATTATTAAATTACAATATTACGACAAAGAAGCCTGATCTACTCTACCTAAAATGCATTTAGTGCAGGTCAATATTTACCTTGGAACTGAAAACTTAAAACAATGGTGGATATTAGAAATGTTGCCTTCAAGTAGGCCAGGATTGGAGATCTGAATGATTCAGGGGCACAGTGCTTCACAGGAGCTCACAAGCGCAAAGAATGATGATGTGGGCTTGGGTTCAAAATAAATATTTCATGCTTGTTCACAGGAACTGCCAGACACAAAAAAATAGACCTTTACTTGTTTATATGTGTATACTGTAGCTCAATTTCCACACCTTGCACTCTCAAAACACTGGTCACGGATGCAGTACGAGTTTTACAGTTGAGCATACTCTTAATGGAAAAAAAACACATTTCCCCTAACATGGTCATTTGATAAGTTTAAGTTCAACTGTGACTTTTCACAAGTGTGCACTGGAATGTGGTCTGTGGGTCTACCTCTACAAATTTCCAGAGTTGCCAGGTGTATGAGTTAGCATTCTGCACTGTGTTTGACATTGGTGTACTTGGAAGTTGGACGGATTCACGTGGGCTTTATGGTCTGGAAATGTGTTGCTGTTTGGATTACATCCCCCACTGCAGGGCTGGACTGGTGATCTGGCATTTATCGGTGGGCCGATAGTCCACAGAGGATGATGCTGATTTTGTTGTTGTGGTTTTTACGTAGCGATTGGCCCTGAATTTACATGCCGTGACCCATTGGCTCTTCTTTAATATAGACTGTGAACTGAGCTAATCATAACATCATAGAAAGCTGGTATGTGTATGGGGCTGGTCTATGCCAAAATGCCTGTTTGAAAAAGTATGTTCTCAAAATAATTGAATGGCAAGAATTCGCACATGATAGGATGCCTTAACAATCATTTCCAATAATAAAAGGCAATTATGTCATTTTGCAACAAAACTCTTCAGTTGAGAAAGGTAAAATGATTTGATGTTCAAATGACTAGCAAACAGATGTTAAACAAGGCAGTTGCTACATTTACACAATTCTGGCAACAGATATGTGCTCTGCCTGTAATAAAATGATTTACATTTTACCACAAACAAGGCAACGTTTTTTTTAACTGTGGCTCTAGCAGCCCTGTATCATTGAATTGACTGGATTTATCTGGTTCAGTTCAGCTCCATTCCATCAGTGTCACATCAGAATGACAAAGGTCACCACAGTATATTTAACTTTGCTAGTGCAGGATCTGACAGTTGGCACAATAACACTTAATTACCTGTGATGGCTTGCGTATAGGCTTGATATTGTGGCCTATATCAGGGGTTATCAAACGTAAAACGAAATAAAACAAAGGTAAGGTAAACAATATTCCCATTTGCTGAGAAATGCATTATAATAATCTATTGCACATCTGAACATTACTTATACTTATACTATTGGTATTATGTTAAATACAGTGGGGCAATGCCTCACAGGCCAACATTATTGTGAAAGGGGGTGCAGAGAAAAAAATAGTGTGCCGTGACCCATGTAATGAGGGCAGGGGTGTCGTTCAGGGGGGTAAAGTGTGACTGAGTCACCAGGGCCCCAGGCATATGGGGGCCCACACACAGCCCAGTCCATTGGAGCTGATTGTACATGGGGCCCAAAATTTGCTTCTACGCCCTGAAGGGTTGGACTCTACGTGTCAAGAAACAACTGAAGACCTTCCTCTTTCGAGAGAATCTACTAGACTAATGCTTGAACTGGCCTTGCCCCAGGGCAGACTCCTGACATGATGTTTAGTTTAGTTTAGTTTGTGTGTGTGTACTCGTTATTTACTCTTTAATTTAAAAAAAACAAACAAACAAAAAAAAAACTAACCCCTCTGCAACTGCACTTGTTGTTCTGTATATCTCCTGTGCACATTGTATTTGCTTGTGATGTTGGCTTGAATATGTCCTCTTTTGAAAGTCGCTTTGGTTATAAAGCGTCTGCCAAATGCAATATAATGTAATGTAATGTAATGTGTATTTGAGGGGCCTTGTCATGGTACAGATTGGGAGCAGCAGTCCTTTGTCCTTTGTCCTCAAGTAGGTCACAACTGGGAGAACAATGACACGATTTCCACCTGCTGAAAGTACCAACACGAAGTCCACAGTAAATGCTGTTAATTCAACACTTGTGTTGCAAAAACACTGCACACTGCAAAATAAACTCTGTTTTTTCTAAAGAGTGTCAAGAAATAGGTCAAAGGTCAGACACATTGACGCAGCATGAGCTGCTGTAAAATGATCAAACGAAACACTCTTCAATATGCTCTTCAACAGACACTAGATTCCCTCTCATTGGTGTGCCAGGTTGCTAAGTGTAAGTTGTAAAAGGTTTTGGTAACACTTTATAATAATGTCAATTTGTAAATATTTGATAAATATACAGTATTAACATAATGTTAATGTTTTATTGACCATTTGTTCATTTACTTACTCAGTGTTATTAGTGCTTTATAAACAGACATTATTATAAATTGTTACCACAGCGACTGAAGAAATACACAACACGACAAAAAAAAACGTCACCAATCACCACAGGGTGTGCCACAGGGTGTGCAGTTCCTCTGTGGTCACTGGCTTAACAGGAACTAATCGCAGCCTGTGCCGTCATACACTGCCTGGGTACACTGGGTACCGTACCCTGCTGCTGTCAGTATCCTGTCACACACACACACACGCGCACACACACACACACACACACACACACGCACACAGACACACGCACACGCACACGCACACTCACACGCACACGCACACGCACACGCACACGCACACGCACACGCACACACCAGTCCTTTTTTAGTCAGCATTACGGAGCATGACAGAGCAAGATAAATCTCCTAGGGAGGGTTAATATTTTCCTTGAATTTATGTAGGCCATGCTCAATGTTTCCTGTCACAGACATTGGAATAATTTCACTCTCCACTTTCTCTGCTCTCTCGACTCTCTCTCTCTCTACTCTCTATCCTTTCTCTACTCTCTCTCTCTCTCTGTCGTCTTGTGAATGTGAAGCTGCTAAGCTATGGAGATGTGATCGATGAACAGACCATTGCCCTGATTGTTTGAACTCCTGCACGCACGCGCAAACACACACACACACACACACACACACACACACACACACACACACACACACACACACACACACACACACACACACACACACACACACACACACACACACACACACACACTTTAATTCCAATACACTAACATAATGGATTAACTGGAGATTATTCACTCAAGGCTTATAGAATGATTGACTATTACTTACAGTATTGTCTGATAACCAGAAACCTTATAATGAGGTTTAATTGCAATTGGTACAGCTCTATGTAAATGACAACGATACAATTGCTGTTTGCATGTTCTGTACCTTGACGATGCAACTGCTGGACATACATGATGTCTGTTGGTTTGCATCGAAATCACATCATGATAGCTCAGATCTAAATCAAGATTGTCTGAGTGGGCAAAAGTTCAATTGTCTCACCCCCCCCCCCTCTCTCTCTCTCTTTCTCTCTGTCTCTCGCACACGCACACGGACACACACAGTTTGGTTGGCACACCGGCTAGTAGCACGAGTGTATAAAAGCACATTGCCTTTTTATGGGCCTTAAGGCTATCAGACCATGCAGACTTGAGGGGTGCTGAAGGAGGTGGGGATGGTGATGAAGGTGGGGGTGGTGGTGGTGGTGAAGGACTAGGGCACGACTGCTGGAAGTGGAAAAAAGGAGGGTGGGAGGGCATGTGAGGGATGTTAGCCAAAAGGTCAGATTGCTAGCTAGCACGCAAGTGTATGTGTGTGTGTGTGTGAGAGAGAGAGAGAGAGAGAGAGAGAGAGAGAGAGAGAGAGAGAGAGAGAGAGAGAGAGAGAGAGAGAGAGAGAGAGAGAGAGAGAGAGAGAGAAGGTTGTGAGAGGGGTGTGTGTCACCCACGTGTGTGTACTCTAGACTGCACTGCATGGAAACCCAGAAGCGTTTGCCAGGGTGAGACAGGGTCCTCCTCATTAACTGTACTGGGTCTTCATCATTAGGCCTACTCATCAGTCTCATCTGCATGGCCATTACTACACACCTGGTGCGGAGGGTGCATTTCTCAAAAGAGAAGTTGTTAGCCTGTTATCAACTTCGGTAGTTGCCGATGGGAAAATGCATTGAAAACAATAAAGTAGTTAATGTAGTGCAACTTTGGTTTCGAGAAATCGAGAAATTAAGGTGTCAAGTAGCGTACATACATACATACAGAAGAAGACACAAAGACATTACACACAACACGTTGTTTTGTTCTGTCACCGTTCATGCGTACAGCTGTTTTGTTGTGTCACCGCTCATGCGTGAACTCACTATGCATGTTTGCACTGGTAACAGCTTGTCTCTTTCTCAGGTGACAAGCGACTTCAAGCATGCACGCTGTGGGCAACCTGGCCCTAAAAACTGTATGTATCTAGTGTAAACAACCAAAAGTCACATTTTGTTTAAGATGCCATTCTGAGGGATGGGTTAGGTCCTTTTTTATTAGCTTGACAGCTTGCTGGTTTTGGTGGTTTGTTGTGTCTATGCTGAGAAATATGTTTTTTTTTACGTAACATCTTTACTTTAGAATATTTAAAAAATGTATATTTAGATTTTTCTTTATGATTTTTCATTGACCTGTTCACCACAGTATAGATAACAGCTTTATCAAGCAATATGTTCGAAATACATAAAAATAAAGACAATGATATTACACTCGCCACCAAAATCAGGCACTAACCCCTGGCCTGAACCATTGAATGAGTTGACCTGAATTTACAGAAAGATAGGCCTATATAGCACATCACGATTTGACCTCATTGAATAGCCAACGTTGTTTTGATCCACTAACCTTAACAGGCTGTACTGAGGTATTTATTTATAGCAAACGTGTTCATGCATCCCTCAAGGTTGTAAAGTGTTCACATGCAGAAGGGGGCTTGACGTCTGCCCTAGTCAGACTGCAGAGTGTCTGTCTGTCTGTCTGTGTCACCCACTGCCATGCCAAGATCCTGTTTCAGTTCAGGAACAGATGAGGGGTGGGTGGATTGGGGGGGGAAGCGTGTGAGAACAGTGTTGGGGTGGGGGGTAGAGGCAGAGGAGAGGAGGGAGGGAGGGAGTGGGGTGTTGTTTACCATTGAGCAAAACGTTAGTGTCAGGGTGTTTCAAAGGAACCGGTTGAAGCCAGTAAGAGTGCCGGTGGCAAGTTAAGTGTGGAGCCCTCCATAACCCCAGCACTAAGAGCTCAGCGAAGACCGGGCAGCGTGCCGGCAATGCCATTCCACAGCCTCTTAGCTGCTACATTCCATAGGCATGCTCGCCACGCTCACAGCCTACAGACAATGCTAGAGTTTCACAGTCACAAAACAGCACCTATTTAAACAAACACAAAATGTTCTGAATGCATGTTTAAAAATAGCCTCTCTTTTTTTACTGTAAACATCAGCTGTTTTCAAGAGTGTCAGCTGTTTTTAAGGTGTTATGATTGTCAAGACACACACAGCCATTCGCCACTGAGCACCAAAACAACCCTGTAAAACCAGTACATATTTCTTTTTTCTTTTTCTTTTTGGTCTTTTTGACCTACAACAGGATAGTGAAGGTGGCGACAGGAAGCGAGTGGGGAGAGAGAGATGGGAAAGGGCCGGCAAAGGACCCGGGCCGTGAATCGAACCCGGGCCGTGAATTGAACCCGGGCCAGCCAAACGGCAGACAAGTGCCCCACCGCCCAGCCACGGCAGAACCAAAACCAGTACATGTGTCACACCTTTTCATGGAAATAACCCTTATGTAACTGTTACCCTTTTCACAGCAGGAAAGATTCCGAAAGTTCCGACACCTCTCAAGTCACACAGGCAACGAAGTCACATTCTTATCCTATCTATCTATCTATCTATCTATCTATCTATCTATCTATCTATCTATCTATGAAGGGCTGTTCCGTAAACAAAGAAGGAAGTAAAACTTGGTCTAAGCACACCATATCTCTGGTTGCAATGAACAGTTTTCCGAGCACACTCTGTTCCATTCTCTCATTCTTCTCTTCTCTCTCTCTCTCTCTCTCTCTCTCTCTCTCTCTCTCTCTCTCTCTCTCTCTCTCACACACACACACACACACACACACAAACACACACACACACACACACACACACACACACACACACACACACACAGGATCTTGTGTAAGGTCATCACCCCACTGCTAAAAGAGAAGTCGAAAGAGTCGATCAGATCAGATGAGTCATCATCGCCGGCTGACAGTGCTGTGAATAAGGGGAACAAACACATCATAGGCATACTGTACAGTGTGTCTATGAGGGAGCAGGCACAGGGACATGCTTGGTCGCACAGGGCTTCTGAGGCCACACACAGATATGCTTCCTTCTGCTCTGCATGGTCACCCATAAGCGGCATACGGACGGACACAGGCACACACGCGCAACCAGACAAACATGATACACACCCCCCTGAGAAACTGACACACGCACACACACACACACACGCACGTACGCACGCACGCACACACACACGCACGCACGCACGCACGCACGCACGCACGCACGCACGCACGCACGCACGCACGCACACACACACACACACACACACACATACACACACACACACACACACACACACACACACACACACAAACAGCACCCTCACATATGTGCAATGTCCTAACACACACACAGTTCTGAGCACAACTGTGACGTGCACTTCTCATGTGTTTTAGTTTAGATGTACTTCGCCTGTCCACAAGTGGGGGGCTGGGGGTGATTGATTGCCAAGTCATGAACATTTCACGTGCACTAATAAACAGACACGTACGGGCACACGCAAACACACCCACCGATGCGCCATGTATGGATTGGCTGGTGTTCGCTGTGTTCCAAGAGGTGCGTACACGCACAGAGGGTCGATCTTTTCCGGAAAGGGGGACCAACTTCAGGACATTCCTGTTTTACCCTGCAAGCTGCCAGAAAAACAAAACCATGTTATTAACAATAATAAAAATAATAGTAATAATAACAATAATAAATACATACATACATACATACTTTTTATAGCGCTTTTCTTAGCACTCAAAGACACTTTACAGGTGAAAACAAAAGATAACACAAACACACTGTAAAAAGTAAAGAGAAAGAGTAAAAAGAAAAAGAAAGAGTAAAACAATGTTGCAGTTGCCAGAGGGTTTCTGCTCTTTTCTGTTTTCCGCTCTAGGAAAATTTCGAAAACCTTTCCATGACCGAAAGACAATTTTCCATGACTTGACAGCACACTACATGTAGAATTTTTTGTGCATACAGGACTTATAGGGCTAAAGGTGAAATCTTAAGTTACGTTTCCCACTCATCCCATGGTCTGGTAGGCTATTTGAATTTGAACTATTCAAAATTTTTCTGTCCCATTCAGCAAGCATCCAGTGCATATATTTGGGAAATAAACTTTACAGAACGCTGTAGATGCCGTTAAGAGACTCTTAACATTCCATTACTTTCTCCAAAACGTTAAACAGATTTGCAAAATTCCATGACTTTACCGGGTCCGGGAATTATATTTTCAATCTCCACGACTTTTCTGAGATTTCCATGACCATGCTAGTTTAAACACACATTTTTATTCAGGCTTTTGCCAAAACATCACTATTTGGCTGGGAAAACAATATGCATCATAACCAAGACAAATGGCACTCTTTTTCTCAAAACTCAAAAACAAAGCCATTCATTGAACATCTGCAAAAGTAAATAATTTGTACATCTGCAGTCTACTGTTTTCGTCTCTGTGGCTTATACTTTATGTTCACATTTTCCAAGATGTGCTGCGTGTAAAATAGCACCCTCAATATGGGAAGATGTTTATGTTTACTTAATGAAAGATGTTTATGTTTACTTATAGCATGTTTGCAAGTTTTATATCTCATCAGAGCTGAGCTGCCGCTCATCTGACTCTGGAATGACGTGTCAAAAACAACCCGCGAAGCAAGCGTCCCTGTCCCCTCGAGCGGTATGTGGTGAGGTCACGGCAAGTTCCTCCACCTGAGTTTACTATAGCCTCACCTGCACCATGCGCCTCCTCCTGTCTCGTCTTGTCTTGGCTTCCTGGTTGCCTTGCCAGTAAACATGTTTACTGCAACCACGCACCGCCTGTCAGGAAAAGGGGGTTAAACATAGAATGGGTGTTTGCAGGGAAGCAGACAGGGGGGTGACAAAGGGGTCAGTTGTCCCGGGCCCAAGGAGAGACAGGGGGCCCCTGGAACTGGGTCCTCATTACATTGTGTGTGTATTGGGGGTGGGGAGGCTTTCAAACGACTTTGTCCTGGGCCCAGGCAATGCTGTCAGCAGCGGCCCTGGGGGTGTGTGCAAGTCACACAGGAGGCTTGACTAAAGGCCAGCCCAGCACGCTCACACATATAAATTCAGGACCTGCTTGAGGTGCATCCAAACACTTGCTTGAAGCCCTCTTGGTGCTGCACAGTCTTAAGGAATACCTGACTCTGGATTACTACAGACACACACACAAACGGATTACCAAGAGAAAACCCTGAATCATTTTCAGGTAAAAAAAAAAAAAAGGAGGAGAGGATGTAATTCAACAATTTGTCAAAATAGTTTTATCTCATTATTTAGGCTGCCTATATTGTTTTATAAAGTAGCCTAATGAAGACATACTGGAAAATACCCATGGCATTGTGAAAAGGAGTTTGGTTGTAAATTAATTGACTTCTGGAGTTTTCCAGCTCTTGACTCGGATGAATGAGAATCCGACATGCCCATTGCATTGAATGCAACTAACAAACAAATAGCCAAGTAATGAGGAATGAAGTAACTATAGTGTATGTAAGAATAGGCTAGTTTTCTACAGTGTACAGTATATTATGGTAACACTTAAGTTTTTCTTATACTTCAGACATGTAAAAGTTTTCCATATTTTACCTGACATGTTTTGACAGTACAGCTTCCGTCCTGATCTGTCTTGATCAGACCAACTTGTACATGTCTGGAGTATAATAGAACCTTAAGTGTTACTGCAACAGTGAGGCACAATGAACAGCATACGTCTAGTATATTATATGATTTGTATTGTGATAACTTTTTGTGTAGGTATTGGGATGCAGCGTTGGATACTAGTCCCTTACAGTTTTATGGACAAAACCACTCCAGCTGCAAACTACAGTGAAGAAAAACCCTACGCAGTGCTACAGACCTGACTGTGACTTCGTACCATTTCAAAGGTGCCACACTGCAGATTAGATTTACACATTCCTATTTCTGTGTTAAAATTTTTTAAACCTTAGAGCAGTGGTCTCCAAAAGGCAGCCCGCGGGCCAAATCTGACCGGGGCATGGTAAACATCTGGCCCGCCATGAGGATGGAACAAATTAAAACATACTGTATATGTGTGCTATCTGTGGCCATACAGTTGGGAAAATTATGTGGCCCTCAGACTCATTTGTGCTAAATAATTTGGCCCTTGTGTAAAAATCATTGGAGACCACGGCCTTAGAGAGTTAAGCAGACTGTCATTACACTGAGAGTTGTACCCTACAGGTTGTAGCACTGTATGTGGCATATAAATACTCTTATACTTTACTCTTTATACAGTAACTAACTAATGTACTGTATATCCATACAGATGTGCATGACCATTCATATTTGATTTAGTCCACTGTTTTATAGCATTCAATTTTTTGATGTTTTTACAGCCAGCTACGCATCTCCTGCAGAGTAAACGAGAAGAGCTGTCTGTGTGAGGACGAGCATCCACTGTCTGACTACACCACAGTACTACACTACCAACTTCTCCAGTCATGGTTGGAATGAAGCCCACTGACGTGGCCCCTACGGCCGCCGTCAAGTTCTTTGGCGCCGGGACGGCCGCCTGCATCGCTGACCTGGTCACCTTCCCGCTCGACACGGCCAAAGTCCGGCTGCAGGTGAGACGAGGTGACGAGGAGTCAATGACAGGGGGAATTTGGTAGCCAGGCTACGCCCTCTTACAGTAGTGACACAATATCAAGTCTCGAACAGAGATTTGAAAGTCAATGATCATCAGGTTAGGAATTTGGGGCCCGTGAGAAACATGCGCTTACACTTCTAGCTGGACAGACAGGGTAGCAATAAATGACATGTTGTTGCTTTATATCACAAAGCACACCATCAAGAGATTTGGCAGCTGGTGGTGATTACACAATAAGGCTGAAGCTTTGCTGAGTGGCAGATACAAAAGCGCACTGACGTTGAAGTGACTGAAATATGAACAGAGGGAAAATACTCAACATGCCTTTCTGTTGTGCTCTATTCTTGTGCTGTTTATCCGGTCTTGATAGGTCCAGGGAGAGGCAAGCATACTTAGAGAGTGTTCAGTGTGTCTTCTTATGTCATAGTAGTTTTTATTAGCTCTTTCTTTGAACTTTTACCTCGGTGCACCTTGAAGTAAGTCTTTGAATGTCATTGCAGTGACAAACAATACATATTGACATTGACAATAAAGGGGTGGTGTCCGAGCAGTACTATCTCGAATGTGGAATTAACACTGCAAAAAATGAATCAGTCTGGTTTTGCAGTGTGAACTCAACATGTAGAGGAGCAAAACACTTTAGATAGCGGGATTTGACAATATGTATCAAATGGGACCATGTTCCATAGTATTTAATTAACAATGCAAGTGTTGATGTACAGTGCTGTGTGTTTTTTGACAGATCCAGGGAGAGGTGGCGGCGGTGGAGGGTGTGATGGCGGTGCAGTACCGCGGCGTGTTTGGCACCATCACCACCATGGTGCGCACCGAAGGTGCCCGCAGCCTCTACAACGGCCTGGTGGCTGGACTCCAGAGGCAGATGAGCTTCGCCTCCGTCCGCATCGGACTCTACGACCAAGTCAAGCAGTTTTACAGCAGGGGCTCGGAGAGTGAGTACAGTACAGCCTTTTACATAGCTGTCAGCTCAACTGATGAGCAGCACTGTGCAATGCGCCAAATTTGGACTTGCACCATCTATTAGGGTCAACTTTGAAAAGAAATACACTTTTTTAAGAAGATCTTTCCTGTGACAGCCGGTTCAATGGTTAGAGTGCTGGCCTTTAGATCAGAGGGCTGCAGGTTCAAATCTGACCTTACCAGTACATTCATCCATGACTGAAGCGCCCTTGAGCAAGGCACCTAACCCTGCATTGCTCTGCATTTCCTAATCTATTTCCAGACTTAATTTTGAATTCAATAAACAAAATAATTTCAAACTTACACCACATTGCTTTAATTAAATGTCCTACCCTTCTGTCCCCTCCATCCATTCCTACCTCCCTCTGTAGATGCCAGTATAGTTGTTCGCTTGATGGCCGGGTGCACGACGGGCGCCATGGCGGTGACCTTTGCCCAGCCCACGGACGTGGTGAAGGTTCGCTTCCAGGCCCAGATGCGCATGGTGGACGGCGCCAAGAGGTACAGTGGCACCATGGACGCCTACAGAACCATTGCCCGCGACGAGGGAGTCAAGGGACTGTGGAAAGGTAAACACACCTTGTAAAAGTCTCAAAACACCAATAACGGGCCATTAAAAACTACATTTTTCACTGCATGTAAAAACTTTTAGAGTATTTCTTTGCATGTGATAAATACAATATTTGCAATCCCTACAAGGAACATTAATAATCTTCCACTAAAGAATATTAATGATGATGAGTGATGTTATTAATTATGCCTGTGTCTATGTTTATCACCAGGCTGCATGCCCAACATCGCGCGCAATGCCATCGTGAACTGCGCAGAGCTGGTCACCTACGACATCATCAAAGAGCTCATTTTGAACTACGGCCTCATGTCAGGTATGTTAACTGCTCCAGTCCACCACATCATGTCGCTAAGACAGCCTGTGGCACGTAGACACGTAGTCGGAAACTCAATACCTTTCCTCAGCGCCTTCCTCCGCCCTCTGGCCTTGTGCTTTGACATCTTTGAGGGCGTCTCAATTCGTGAAAAGGTTATTGGACGAGGATGGAGGAGGGAGGCGAATTAGCTTTGAAGCTGGCCTGCACGTGATGCTCGATTCCTACCTCGACTCCTTCTATGAATTTCCAACACGGGACGGGAGAAAGGTCTCAGGCACAAAGCCAGAGGGCGGAGGAAACGATTAGAGACGTGATATTGATATGAAGTCATAAACACACATAGACTTCTACAAAGTAACTGAAGCCTCCACTACTGTAGTGCCATTTGCAAGACAGCCATGTTGTTTCCATGGCAGCCATGATGACCTTTGTTACTTCCATGTAGTAAATATAGAAATATAAAATAGAATAGAAATATAAAATAAAAAACAAAATCAGCTTTATTTTCCAAGCACACTTATATCATAATTCAAGGAATTTGCAGGTGTGAGGTCTCTACGCATGACATATACCATTTGATAATATTTAGTAGCCTATGTTTGTAACATTTTATTATGTTTTATACATTTTTCCCCTGCACACAGATAACCTGCCCTGTCACTTCGTGGCGGGTTTCGGCGCTGGTTTCTGCACCACCATCGTGGCGTCCCCGGTGGACGTGGTGAAGACACGGTTCATGAACTCCACCCCCGGCCAGTACACCAGTGCCATCAACTGCGCCATCACCATGCTGACCAAGGAGGGACCCACTGCCTTCTATAAAGGGTGAGCATATGGATCTCTCTAACATTTACATTACCTTACATTACATTGCATTTGGCTGACGTTTATAACCAAAGCGACTAAACGAGGACATAATCATAGCCAGCATCACTAGCAGATAAAGAGTGCACAGGAAATACACAGAACAACAAGTGTGGATGCAAAGAAGGGTTAGGTTTTTTTTGTTTTGTTTTTTAAACCATAAAGGTTCAGTGTGTATTGACAGTTTTGTTGCAAAATGGTGTATCCACCATTTTTGACTTTTGCTTTTTATTATTTGAAATGATTGTTCATAAGTTCTATCATCTATGTGTGAATTCTTGCCATTCAAATAATGATAACATATTTTTAAACCAATATAAAATTCATTTTTCAATGCAATGCCATGGAACACCCAATACAAAAATGTCAATTTCCCAAAATGCTACAAAATTACAAAATACACTATTTTGCAACAAAACTATTCATTTGCAGTAGTTTATCTTCAATATTCCCGGGGGCATTCACCCTGTAATGACGGTCTTAACAATGTCACTTTAAACTTGCAAATAGGCCTATACCTAAGCAACAGTACCTAATTACCCTCTTTCTGTCCGTTAGGTTCATGCCTTCCTTCTTGCGCCTGGGGTCCTGGAACATTGTGATGTTTGTTTCCTACGAGCAGATCAAGAGAGCCATGACGAGAGCGCAGCAGTCTTGGGAGTCACCCATCTGAATTTTAGTCTAGTGATGATGACAATATGCGGTATGCTGTGCATACACACACTGCACATGTAGCGGGTTGGGCAGACGCTGATATGAGGGAAGAAGCCATGATGACAATGACGATGACCTGTGATGGCTGTCTGACCGAGAGTCTGTCTGAGAGGAAGGACCGATGGACATACGTTGCTTACACAAACATTTGCACGGCCTAAACACATCAACATGGAACCTACAGAAGGGAGAAACAGAAGGAAGATACAGAAGGAAGATACACATTGGAGGCCACACAATATGAAAAATGGGAATGGCCTGAAGACATTATGGACATGAAATGGCCACTGTGAAAAAAAACCCATAACAACCACTAGCGGTTGATTTTGGGAGATGAAGGGACATGAAGAGATTCAGGGCCGGCTGGCTGGGGAAGCCATGATGGGAGACGTGGCCAAATGGTGTCCAGAGGCCGCCTTACTAATGCACTACGAGGACAGTTCCAGTTCCAGTTCCATTACATTACATTACATTACACTTAGCTGATGCTTTTTTAATGCAAAGTGACTTACAGTTATTATTTTTCAGGGTATTGGTTCCAGTCCCTGGAACAATGTGAGGTTAGGTGCCTTGCTCAGGGACATTTCAGCCATGGATGGAGATGTAGGGAGAGGTCAGGTGGGATTCGAACCTGCAAGCCCCTAAATTCAAAGACCAACTCTCTTACCACTAGGCTAAGGCCACGGCTGCCCATTAAAAACAAGTGTCATTGAAGGGTTCCAGGGGTTGAACCTTATCTGTGACCACTAGACCTGTATCAAATGTGATTTGTTTACAGCATATTTGGTTACAAAGATAAATGTAGCATTAATGTTATCATTGTTGATGTTGGACCCAGTGTTTGTTCTAGCCAATGTTTATACAGTACAATACATTGTTTAAGCGGTACATTTGCACAATTCTGTCACAACAAAGTTTGTGTCAGGTTCAGCTCTGTGAACTTTATGTTTTTTTTTTTATAACAATCGTGTACAGTATTTTAAAAATTAAATAAAGATATGAATTATAACATGGAATTGAATAATTAATTTCTTTCAAACACACAAATACAACACAGTTGATGGATGGTGGAGGGTAAAAGACCTACGGACTTATTAAGATAAGAGACACCAAAAAGTAAAAAGGATTCATGCATTGTCACAGAAACACACTGCACCCAACATCACGCGGTGCACACAACACGACTCCACCTCTATACACAGAAAAGTTTTTTCATTTAACAATTTACTGTGTATGAGCTGGGTGATTTGTGTGTATGCGGATGGTGCTAAGCGTAGGGTACCTTATTCATAGAGGGTGATGGAGGGAGCAATCAAATCTGTAGTAGTTTAGCTGCAAGCTCAACTCCTTGGCGTGCCTATGACTTCCCCAAAAAGCGCATTTTGTATAAAAATGGACTTGCCACTTCAGAATTAGTGGAAAAACACAATTCAGCTTTAGTGGGCATTTACAGAAATACACAGAAGCAAGGAGTGGAACTCGCCCACCTGTAGCCAATGCAATTTATTTAATTTATTAAATAAATATTTATTATTAATACATTAATTATTTGAAATTGATATTAATTTATTATTAATAAATTGCATCGGATATTGGTGTGCGAGTTCCACTCCTTCCTGCTGTGAATAATCCTTTGGGAACCTCCGCACCCATTAGGACGGGAATTAGGCCTACTGGCACAACACTCCTTTGACTTGTCTTCCACATTTACAGAAATGCAAACAACGCAGTCCTTGTTTTTTTGATTGATGGCAATATGGGGCTCAAATATCAACTATTTGCTTTTACTGACCTAAAGCACTACAACACACTAACAAGCCTTTACTGGCTAATTTCTTCGTGAGCTCACCTAAGCTTTGTGCAAAGCAGCTGCAGCTAATGGCAAATAACAGCATGGGCAGTTCTCTCTGCAAATGGTCGACATGTGGAGTTCATTTGTGGATCCGAAACTCCTCCATCACAGTGACTCAGCAGTAACATTTTATATAATCCCACTCGCTAAATGATTCCATACAGCGAACAGACTTTATATAAACCCACTCGCTAAACGATTCCATACAGCAAACAGGCCACTTTTTCACCTCAAATACCCTTCTGTGCTGAAACAATGAATTGAATAAAGACAAGAGGGCAAAGGCTGATTAAAAGTGGCAAAAGTCTATTTGAGATTAATCAGTTATCCCAGGTACAGATCTTATCAGAAGAGACAGTAGCCCTAGTCAACAGTCAATATAATGGCCTGCTGCTAATTGAGCTGTTTTCTCAATTTCTCAAGACTGTTTGTAATAGGCTCTTTTGCATCAGACTGTGTGTGTGTTTAGCACCTTTCCATAGGCTTTACACTGAGTGTGCTGATGACTTGGGCAGTGCTCAGCAGATGTGTGGTCTACGCCCGCAGTGGTAGGGGTAGATGCAAACAAGAACCGTTTACCCACCCCCTCAGACAGTAGAACCAGAGTGTATCCACCTGAGGAGAGTGTGCTGTTCACCTATTGTGTAGAATAAACAAATAGGATGCAAATACATGTATTTCGTGATGAGGTTTATGCACAAAAACAACTTTTAACATGTAAAGCTTTAATATTCCAACCATTCCAACATTCAAAAAATTCCATTGCTTTGGACAAAGGTATGAACAAAATATAATGCATTGCCCAAAAACTCAGACTCCGATTCTAAAAGATTCTGAATATCGTTTAAAACTTGCTATACAGAGCACACATTTTTTTTTTTCCAAATATCTTCGAGTAAGCGCCCTCTTGTATTACATAACAAACAGCCTATATGGTATGCATCACCTTTTTAACACTGCTATGACCCTGGCTGGCTATATTCCGCCATTTTTGTTGTTACAACACACTGACCCTGTGTGTAAATGAAGCATGTACAGCATGGCCAATATGTGTAGACTGTACAAGTGCCCTCATACATAACCCTCCAGCTATGGCAGAGAGAGAGCGAGAGAGAGAGAGAGAGAGAGAGAGAGAGAGAGAGAGAGAGAGAGAGAGAGAGAGAGGCCCTCAAGCCAGGTGTCACTGCAGTGGGTGTGGGGCCCAGTGGATGATGCTGACTGGCTGAGAGATGGGGAGTGGTAGGAGAGAGGGAGAGAGAAAAACAAAGTGTGAGAAACAGAGGAAGAGCGAGTTACATAAAGAAAGGCGGGTGGGTGTTGGGGTGTAAGAGACGGAGAAGAGGGGAAAGAGCAGGCCTGGCTGGGGCACAAAAAAATGAACAGGGCATTTCCAGCCAAGACAAGGGCACCAGATGTTGAGCGGGACAAAAATCCTCTAATCATCTAGAAGGCTTATGAACTATTTTGACCATAGCAGCCAAAATGCTTTGTTTATATCTGACCGTTTCGAATAGGCCAGCTCTAATGGTGTGAGGACGGATACTAGAGCAGTGTTTCTCAACCTTTTTTTAGGCGAGGCACCCTTTCAAATCATGAAAAATTTCAAGGCACCCCAAACCAACAAGCCGTAACATGGCATCGCATCCGATACCACACAAGCTTAGAAAAGTAACACATTTGGAGACGTCAAACGACCTACGTTCGAAGTTACAGCTGACTGGGGTGACCCATACTTACTTTATTGTGCGTAAATGGCAGATGAACGATTCCACTGACTAGCATTATCTTATCAATTTAGACAAATATGTATTATTACATAATTTATCAGCCATGTTTCCGCGGCACCCCTGAGGGGGGCCCGCGGCACCCCAGGGTGCCCCGGCACCCCTGTTGAGAAACACTGGAGTAGAGCATGACATGGGAGTGAATTTTCACTCCCGTCCCATCCCAGTCCCAGAAAAAAAATCCCATACCGTCCCACCCCAGATTGGAGTAAAAGAAACAAATCCCATCCCGTCCACTCCTGAAAAGAATGTCTCCCAATCTTGCCCACTCCCACTCAAAATCAACCCCCTCCAGTTTCGTCAAAAAAACAAGGCTTTTTTTGTTCGTTTTTTAAAGAAAAAATAAGCGGCATTCCCGCTCCCGTTCATTTTTATTCCCGCTCCTGCCCGCTCCTATTCATCTTCATTTTTTGACTCCCAGGGGAACCCATGGGAATTCCTTAAAAATGTCATCCTCTAACGCAGGGGTCCCCAAACTAAGGCCCGGGGGCCGGATGCGGCCCGCCAGGCCCCTTTGACCGGCCCTCCACCTGTCTGCTTGCCTGGTTAACACCAGATCTAATCACAAGTGAGATCAGATAAAATATATATGATGAACTATTTTGTGCTAGAAATTATGAATGAAAGAAGCGAAGGACAGCACTCTTGAGATTTTTCTGTTTATTCGCCTACGAACGTTTCGGGCAGAGCCCTTCTTCAGTGTGTAATGGCGATTGCCGTGCAATAAATTATGACTATAACAGGCAATGGCCTAGTATACAGCCTACATGATTGATCCCGGCCCCTGATCACAGTCAGGAACGATAATGTGGTCCCCAGAGGAAAAAGTTTGGGGACCCCTGCTCTAACGGATACCATTGAGGAGAGGGTCAGGCCAAAATCATCAAAGCTCCACCAGGCAAATGGCCCATATAGGCCTGCCATATGGCCAATCCAGCCACAGGAGAGAGTGAATGTGTTTGAGAGAGAGAGAGAGAGAGAGAGAGAGAGAGAGAGAGAGAGAGAGAGAGAGAGAGAGAGAGAGAGAGAGAGAGAGAGAGACTGCTTGAGTAAGTGGCCACATGCCTTGATATTACGTTTCCTCAGTAGACATCAAAATTTATGTTAGATTCCTCGAGAACTGCTTAGTTAGATTAAGCATTATTAAAGAATAACAGGGTGTATCACTGATGTGGCTGTGTGATATCAATTAATAGATAATCCAATGCATTGACTTAACCCAAAGTATTTTGTGTATGTCTGTGAATTCAATTTCTGTAAAGACAAACCAATACCACTAGGCAAAGGTTTAGGTTTGACTTGGAAAGTGGTGGGGACATTACAATGGCAAATTGTTCAGATATGCTCCTTTTGCATTAGATTTGTAACAATGTTTTGCATTATGTTTGTAATAAAGTGGCGGGGACAAGCTAGGTTCATCTCATAAGTGGTATGGACATGTCCCTACCATCCACACCTACAATTACACCAGTGCCACTAGGTCACTGGTCAGGACCAGGCTAAAGCAATCCCTGTCTTGGATCACTTTTTGAGTCTAGTCTGGCTATACTTCTTAAAAAACACTTTTCGACAAGATAATGTGCTGTGTGCTGCTAAACAGTACTATACATTGCCCTATCTCGGGACTTCAATAAAACTTTAGGGTAAACGCATGACCAAAGCTCTACCAGAGACGGTTTAAATGCAGAATAGAGAATCTTTGGCTCTGCGAGACACGCTCAGCGCTTCTCATCAGCTTACACAGCTGCTTTGGGGTGACGTCACGCCTTTGTCATGGTATATATACGCAGGCGCTCGCTTTCCTAGCAGCTGTGCTCGAACGTGCGGACGAAGAGACCATTGTGCCACTGTTGTTTACAAAGGACATAACAAGAGAAAGCAACTTCTACATAATATACTTATTTTTACACTTCCCTACATTTACTACGGTAAGTTTGCGCCTGATGCGTTTGGGCACGTTAGGCTTTATTTGGTGAACTTTTATAGGCTACAGACTGTTTCGTTGTTCGCTTCACGCATGTTGTTTTTATCATCAGCTAGTTCGACAAGTAATTTCCTAACGAACTTGGAACTTTTTTTCTCAGACTCCTGGAGTATGCTTTTACATCGTTTGACATTGAAACGATTTTCTATGGAAGAACAAGGCAACGTCATCATAGTTGAAAGTAATTTCAACCAGAGAGACGCCTTTAGAGAATCCTGATCCTCGGCTTTTCAGTCCTGGGTAACTTGAGTCAAGGTAAGTTGTTTTGCCAAATGTTTAATTTGCATTTAAATGAACATCGCAAACCCCAATCACTTTAAAAGATGTTGTATCCAATTGGTCACGGTTGTGAAAGTACGCCTGGGGAAAACCTGCGTCTTGATGTAGAATTTTCTTAATCTCTCTGACTAATCAGGGCTGGGGGTTACAGGGTACACGCTATTGTTCAGGGCGTTTCAGTCACTTGTTGTGAATCTGATTCAGCATCGCAGAACTCCCTGTAGGCTACCAGCGCTTCCTTTGTGGGGCCACATCAGCACACTGTGCGTAACACAATCAGCCTGGCAACAAGTCTATCCACCAATGAGGAGTGGAGAGAACTTCCGTGATGATTGGTTGTCTGCCTAAAACCTACACAACCTAAACAAGTCTGCGTGCAGTCGCACGTGCCTTGTTCTCGTCATGGGACAAGATGTTCTCATGTGGGTTTCCGCTGGTTTTGAAGAAGTGTTTTAAAACTCAATAGGCTAGGCCTATAAGTCGTTGGAGGAAATCAACAAAACACGAGGCCCAAAACTTAATTTTGTTGTGCCCATGTTCTTATTAAAGGGTATCTCAAACTAATGTAAAGCCATAACTTCTTGTCTTCTGTTTTTTGTCTTTCTTTTTCCCTTAGACTCGAGTTCATCTATCTTGTTTTCACATCATCCACGCATCCAAGTCTCGCCTTAAATACGTGCCTCCAGTCCCATCAAGCAGAAAAATGGTCGGATTTGGTCCTGCTGATGTGCCTCCTACGGCAGCTGTGAAGTTTGTGGGTGCTGGGACGGCGGCTTGCATCGCTGACCTGGTTACCTTCCCACTAGACACTGCCAAAGTTCGGCTACAGGTGAGTTCTTCAATCTGACGCACGTCATATTTTCTATTTTCAGCCGTCTCCTCTCCTACATATCACGGAAAAGAGACTGTTGCTGCTCTCTAGTGGTCATCAAAGGTACTGCTGGCAGCTTCGTATGAAACCATGTACCCTTGCATGCAGTTTCCATTTCCTTAGACCTTTTTAAAGATTTTTATAGACTATTACTAACTGCATATTTCCCCCCGTTTTCTCCCAACTTTTGCCTCCTTTCCTCCCCCTGATGGTGGTAGCCTGAGCACGCAGACACATGGGATTGATGGTTAAGCCCTAGGATTCCACAGTGCCCGGGACCCTTTGCAGTGCCTGCAGCCAGGCAGCGATGACCGTTGTTTGGCCGGAGTGTGCACCCTGCCCTGACCCTCCCATCCTCCCCTGGTCCTTCCCTCCCTCCGATCCATCCCAGTGTCTGTAAAGCCTTTTTCCAAACCCCTTTTGTTCTGTGCAGATCCAAGGCGAGGCCAAGGGCCGCAGTAATGGCGGCGGGCCAGCCAAGGGACTCCAGTACAAGGGCGTGTTTGGCACCATCACCACCATGGTGCGAACCGAAGGCGCCCGCAGCCTCTACAACGGCCTGGTGGCCGGACTCCAGAGGCAGATGAGCTTCGCCTCCGTCCGCATTGGACTCTACGACTCAGTCAAGCAGTTTTACACCAAGGGCTCAGAACGTAAGTTTTTGATGCGAGTTAAACAGGCTTATTAGTTTATTATGACTAGCTGTTTATGGTTCACAATAAGATTCTAAAGCACATATTTATGCCCAATGTCAGTGAAGAGTTAAGCTTTAACTCTCTGCATCATAACCCCCCCCCCATTACAAAATAAAAGGAAATGACTCCCTTTTGCAATTGAGCAGTAGAGCCCCAAATGAGAAACATTACTTGAAAGGTTTTACCTCACTAGTTAACGAAATTGTCCATTAATCAAAACTCCTGGTAAAAACAAACGAGTACACTTATCCATTTAATGCCTTCATAGTCCCTGCCTTCTGACCCATTCCCTCTTCCCCTGCTTCCCCCACGACCTCAATGCAGATGCCGGGATCGGTAGCCGGCTCCTGGCTGGGTGCACGACCGGGGCCATGGCTGTGGCCGTGGCTCAGCCCACTGATGTGGTCAAGGTGCGCTTCCAGGCGCAGGTGAGCTGTGCCGAAGGCGCCAAGAGGTACCAGGGCACCATGGATGCCTACAGGACCATCGCCAGACAGGAGGGAGTCAAAGGACTGTGGAAAGGTACGTACATGCAAAACATGTGGCTACCCGATAGCCTGACTTGGCACAGCATCAGGTTTAACATGATTATGTAATAGAAATGTGCTTAACCTAAATTTGGTTAAAAAAAACTGAGGTGACACACTGATGCATTCAGCCTGGTCATTTCCCAACATTACGGCATCTCTATACATTTTCCCGTCAATATATTCACAACAACCCCCCCACCCCCACCCCTCTCGCTCTGTTAATCGTGTACCTTCTCACCCCCCTAGGAATGGGACCAAACGTCGCCCGCAATGCCATAGTGAACTGCACAGAGCTGGTGACCTATGACCTCATTAAGGATGCACTTATCCGATCAACACCCTTGACTGGTATGTTAAGGACCACACACGCACCATGTGTCCCTTCTTTTTGAAAAACGCTAGATTAAAAAAAAAATCTGAGATTGATATGTCAATGGTTGCACACCACATGTCACTAGTTTGGGAGTATTAGTATGTGGGAGTTGCTTTCTCCAGAGAAAACTTGATAAACTGTCTGCTGTAACTTGCAACTCACGTGAGCGGCTTTTTTTCCCCTCTGATTTCCAGATGATCTCCCCTGCCATTTCACCTCTGCCTTCGGTGCAGGCTTTTGCACCACGGTGATCGCCTCACCGGTCGATGTTGTGAAAACAAGATACATGAACTCCTCCAATGGCCAGTACAAGAGCGCTGTGAGCTGCGCACTCAACATGTTTCTCAAGGAGGGCCCCATGGCCTTCTACAAAGGGTAGGATGCAACCCTTGTTTTTTTTTTACATGAAAGAGTGCATCTCATTGGTTATACTTAACGGTGCACTGTGTAAAATGTTTAGTTGTTAATTTCCAGAATTCATGTCACCCATTCACTAATGTTACCTTTTTCATGAATTCTTGCCATCATCATCAAATTCTAAGTCATTACAGTATGACTGGGAAAATTGCACTTTTCATACAGGAAAAAGGGATCCTCTCCATGGTCCGCCATTTTGAATTTCCAGAAATTAACCCTTTTTAGCAGCAAGAATAACTGTAATTACTGGCCATACTAGTAAAAAAATAGTTTATTACTTTGTAAATATTCATGAAAAATCATATTTGGCAATGGGCAGCATAGTTTAACATCCTACACAGTGCACCAGTGGTGACCTAAAAGAGGCTCATTTTAAAAGGTTGAAGGCAACTTTGTCTGAAGTGTGGTTATAGTGCATTGAGGCTAACGAGGCAAATTCAGAAGTTCCCTTAGCCCTATTACAAGGACCAATGAAGGTGTTTACTTTTCAGACTGAGAACTACCGAATATTAGGGAAGGTTGATAATTGTGTGTTATTATTCATATGCACAGCACTCACTTATTTTTCTATATATTTTTTCTTTTTCAGATTTATGCCCTCTTTCCTGAGGCTGGGTTCTTGGAACGTGGTGATGTTCGTGACCTACGAGCAGTTGAAGCGTGCCATGATGCAGGCTCGCAACAACTATGCCTCTCCGCTCTAGATTACAACACATGTTGTGCCTGCAGTTTCTTTAGCAATAATACTCTTCTTATCTACCTCTCTCTTAGTACTTTTCTAGTTGTGAAACATTCGCTTGTTTACACCTATGCTTGCAGTCTCTCTAATTTTACTCAAGGTACACCCAAAGATGAAAAGCTGGTCTTCTTTCTCCATATTTGTCTTTTAAAAAGCTGTAGTGTTTTTATTTTGAATAAAATGTTTACTAGTTTTACATACTTGAGTTTCTTCTTTTTTTGAAAAGTGAGAAATCTGGCTGAATGGGTATGACCTGGGGGTCTTGAAAGTTCAGGTGTGGAGTGCTTGCTTGATGAGCTCTTTCCTCTCTGGCGAGAGCTTCTGAGGGAAGTAGACGACAAACTGGATGATTAGCTTCCCTCTCTTCTTAGGACAGCTGGCTAGCGGCATCCCCTCCTCTGGCACCTCCTTACTGTAATTGGGACTAAAAAACAAAACATTTGGTTAACTTCTTGAATTGTTGTGTGAAGAAAAAGGAGTCGCACACAGGAGCTTGATGCTGTTCAGTGAAACCGTATTAAAAGCTGAAAATAAAGGGAAGAGAAGCCAAACAAAAAGTGGGTTGCAAATGTGAGACTGCAACGTGTTGCTTAACAGGAAGGTCAAGGTTGCAAATCCGAATCCTTTTTAAAAGTTGGTGCCTAAAGCACCTGCAAAAAAGGGTGCTGAATGCCTGAGCGTTTAATAAAAAAAAGTTGCCCTCAGTCTCTAAACCAAAATATCTCAGCCTCTGAAGCACATAACATGAAACAAGTTGCATTTAAACTTTAAGACCCCCATCTCGCATTAGAATATGTTCATTCAGCTCTAATATGCCAAGATTATAAATTTGTGTGAAATCTCATGAGCCTGAATGTTGTCATGCAGCTCCAGGCACCAAGGCCAATGTTGCGCAACGCAACATCCAGCATCAATGGGTTAAAGGGGAGGAAAATGCAAATCCTTTATGGATGGCAAGTTCAATATTTGCATCTTGTCTTTGACACCCACAGCTATTGTCAGCGATACTTACTGCACAATGTCGTTGATGGGGATGCTTAAAAATCTGCTGTCTAGTGTCTCCACCTCCACAGAGAAACCAGTCAGGGCCTTGGGATTGAGTTGGAAGACAGAGAGGAGGAGGGGGGGACCGGGACATTGGTTAGTGCTGTCTGTCCAAGGCAGGGGCGCCAGCTGACCAAATGCTATGCAGGGGCACAGTAGGCACCAAGAGATGATGCGAGCGTGCGAAGGGCAAAATTTGTTTGCAGTTATTTATTTTTTTTAAAGCTTGTAAATTAATTATATTATTGCAAGTAGTGCATGTGCACTATTTTGTGCATATTCTGTGGATTAATGTGTGTCCTATGCTTAACTAAATTCCAAGGTAGCAAGGTTTTTCTTTTTGTGAAACACATACCGGGGCAGAACAAATCAATACCCAGGCACGTGCTCCTGTAAAATAGGTCTAGCGACGCCCCTGGTCCAAGGTATCTCATCAATATTTCTTAGCAGCAATGACTTGCATAGAGAACGCTGATCCAGAAATCTGGTACCTGCAACTGGCTTTACTCTGTATACTTACAAAGTTACTACACAGTTCCCCTCAATCAAATGAGAATGTACCATGATATTGGAGAGCCAGCCCTCCAGACCAGGGGTGGCCAACCAGTCGGAGACCAAGAGCCACATTTTGTAATGTGTCACAGCAAGAGCCACATCGGCACACAAACATCACGCGGGCAAACAAGCGCACACCCACCAACATGGGCATCACCCATCCTTCTCGCACCACAGATCAGCAACAACATACACACAGCAAAAAGACAAACAACAACACGGGCATGAACATCAACCATCTCTTCCTTACACACACACACACACACACACACACACACACACACACACACACACACACACAGTGTCAGATTGATGTTACACTCCAACTAAATGGCCTGACTAAAAGACAATCCTGAATATAAGATGACCACCACCCCTTTTTTTGCTGCTTCAATTTTTGGGGGAAAAGGTTTTTTCAAGATAAAAAAAAATGTTTGTTTGACATAAGAAGACACCACTGGTCAAAATTCTGTTCATAAATTCTTTCACATTTTAATAAAACACGTTCACATCATAATTTCCATAAGCACTCGTTATAACAGCACAAATATAGTTAAGCGGCATAAAGATTCCCCGCCTCTCTTCATTCGGGGGTTAGACGCACACAGGCACATCTTTCTTGCGCACAGATGACCATTGGATGTCTGGCGACGACACCATCCAAAACTTAACAAGGTGGTTCGTCAAATCGCCGTTCATTTTCCATAATGTTTCAGCGGGTGCTGACAATGGGCCGGGGGAAAAAACAAAGTTTTCCTTTTGAAACTAAACTGAGCGGGGAGAAGCGACAAGTCGAGTCGATCGGTTTCCCACCTTCACGCTGTCTGCCCGCACGGCTTTGACAATGACTGAGACTATAACGGCCGACATTCATAGCGAAAACCAGGATAAAACATTACTTTTGGCGCTATTTTGTCTATAGCCCGCGAAAATTAGACGATTTTAAACCTAAAACATCCTTTCACATTCGGGTCAATATAGCCATGTGCACTCCTTCTAACAGAGTGCAGAGATGGCTACGCAGCACAGATATTCTCGGCATCTCTGCTCCAGACAGACGCCTCTCTCTTGAGCAGATATTTCTAATCATTTGCACATTTATTACCGCCATATTCGAGCGATAGAATTAAAGAATATGGACAGTACATTTTCTTGACCTTATTGAGAGTTGTATTGCCTTGAGGAGTGATGGCCAAATCTTTCAGGTTAAAATGTTGCCGCTATTTTGTCTAGTAAGCGAAAGACGCGGTCACTTTTTAAAGCGCTATTTTTAGAACGCTTAAATCACGTCTTGTACTTGGGCCAATGCAGTAACAAATTTCACACACCAACGTGATCATTCAGGGCACTTAAGGCAAGGCCTACTACACCTACGAAGACCACAGAGGTGGAAGAAGTACTGAAGTTGTGTACTTAAGTAAAAGTAGAAGTACCCTGCGAAAAAATTACTCAAGTGAAAGTAAAAGTTGCTTCCCAAAAACGTACTTAAGTAGCCTAAAAGTCCTAAGTACTAACTTTTAAATGTACTTTTCAGTACAAAAGTACAAGTAGGCCTACTCACGCAATGGCTGTCTTTCTCCATGTCTACCTACTTGATCCAATAGGAAAAAGTGTCTGCAACGGTTTTCGGTTCTATTTGAACATGACTATGGAGTCCTGTTAATGTTTTTAAAAGTATATTTTCTGTCTGGGTGTCAATTTGGAAGAGGGGCTTGGTCCCGCCTCCCTGCCCGCAGCTGAGGCTACTGAAATATCCACGAAACACAACAGGAAAACCTAGGATAAATGTAACTAGTAACAAAGTCTTCTCCTAGAAATGTAAGGAGTAGAAAGTACAAGTAATTGTCAAAAAATGTAATTGAGTAAAAGTAAAAGTCTGCATTTTTATTTTTACTCAAGTAAGTACAAATTCCAGAAAAAACTACTTAAGTACAGTAACGAAGTAAAAATACTTAGTTACGTTCCACCTCTGCCAAGACCACAGGGCACTTATTTGTCACAGTTCTAATCAACTTTGTGTGCGCAATTCCAATGCATATTGCCTATGGGACATAAACACAAACTTGGACATGAACGCAAGAGCCGCAAGACACCAGGCAAAGAGCCGCATGCGGCTCGAGAGCCGCGGGTTAGCCACCTATGCTCCAGACCATCTTGAAGCCTTTTATGCACCATTTTATGCATCCCCATGGTCAAACTCTTTCCCCTTTGGGCACCGAATTGAACCAACCCATATTAGGGCATTACAAATCACAAGTGATTGTATGTCACTTTCAGTCATGAAAACTAAGATGGTGGTTTACCTTCTCCAGGGAGACGTGAGCTGTGTAAATCAAGTTGTTACTCTGGCGAGTAAACCGAGGATGACTCTTCTGACGCACAACGAACACAATATCAGCTGGGATATTATTGGGACCCTGCAAAAAGGCAAATATACAGTAACAGACATGAAGAAAGAAAAGTTACTTGTATCTCCTGCTGCTTAGGTTGAATTTTATTAAATTCCTTTTGATATGTTTATTTTAGGGACATAGCAAAATCACACTGGACAGATCAGATGTGAGTGTTTTAGCACAAGTGCTAAATTAATTCACAACACCTCTCCACAGGAGGCTCTCAAACACATGTACTGTATATAGACACACAGCTTATTGGCATAGTCTTTACAATAGGATTACAATAGGCTTACTAACTGGGAAATGCTACAGAATGCCAGTTCACCTGATCTCCCTCTTTGGGGAACGTTATTCTTGTGCCTTCGTCCCACCCTGGCTTCACAGTAATGCTGAGGATCTTGTCTCTGATACTAGACGTGTTTCCATTTTCATTCATGACCTGTCAAAGGGTGAGAGCAGCACCAACAATGTTTCATCATTACATTACATTAAATTTTATTGACACTTTTATCCAAAGACAACACTCGGCATCAGGACTAGACTGGGACCATAAACAGACCTGCAAACTCGTCAAAGAAAAAAAGGTGACAGTGTACAGCGGGGGTTCTATTTCTATTCACGTGAATGACCTAATTGGCCGGAAAAAAGGTGACTGTCACCAAAAGGTGACAAGTTTGCAGGTATGATAAAAAGGCCTGGGCGTTATTTACAGTACATCAGATATCAGCCCTTGAGGACTGTTGGCCCACTGGAAAATTCTCCTGCATACCCGAATATCATATTGCCAGTCCTGGCCTGCTCAGCAACTAAGGTACAGGGTATTGGTTTACAGTCCCTGGAGCGATAATATCCTGTCAGTAAAATTCTATTACACTTTAAATTTTACACACGTGAATTTTAATAAATACTTTCACTTTACAGTGATTTAAAACGTGTGCATGCCTTTTTGGATGCCCTTTTAATAAAAGCCATTGCAATGTAAAAACAAACCTCTCCAAACATCAGGCATAACCATGGATGATTAAAACCCATGACACAAACCATGTGACCTTGCGTGACCTTAACCTTCTGTGAATCTGGTGATGAGAAAAGTCAACATACTCTGCGAGAAATCTTGATTTTCTTGGTGCATCCATAGAAGAGGTCCTCCAGGGAAAGGTGCAGATCTCGCTCGATGGGTGGGTCCTGCTTCTTCACCCCTCTTCCTCTTAGCCCTCCAAATGCAAAATTAACCTCGTGGCCATCTTTAGTGTGGAAATCTAGAGGATGTGTCGGGCAACAATTTAAGAGGAGGAAAAAGAGATTCAAACTCTATGCATATATATTTGAGAGTATTATGCAAAACTTGGGCCCAAATACCTGCAAATGGATTGTCTCCTCCAAAGAACTGTCTAAATATTTTCTCTGGGTTTTCATGATATGTGTATCCTTCTGTCCACGCTCCATTTTCTCCTGCCTCCTCTGGTATACCTCCTTTTAACCCTTCCTCTCCAAACTTGTCATAAGTGGCCTTTTTCTGAGCTGTAATTGAGGTAGGGGGTGAAAGGAAAGGAGTACACAGCATCATACAGGTACCAAAACACTGCCATAATAGCTATGCTGAAGAATGAGCTGAGAGTTTAACAGCATGATACACAAGGGGATTCCAAATAAATGTTGTAGGCCTACAATAGACCTAGTCATCGGTTATTGTTTGGCCATCCTGTGCCCTATGCAAAACACAACTAAAATAGAAACTCACTCAGCAAACACCTATTGATGTGTATGATATCTAAAAGTAGCTAATCAGAAGAAACTACTATCATAGCCACTGCCTGTGTAGTAATTCTATGCTACAACACATCGAACAAAAATAATTAGAGGGGGGAAACTTACAATCACTCAAAACATCGTAGGCTTCGGCGAGCTCGTTGAATTTCTCATAAGCACCTGGTTTGTTGTTGTTTTGGGGATGGTATTTCAATGCGAGCCGTCGATACCTTGCCAGAGTAGACAGTGGTAAAACAACTTATTGGTTGCTTGAGAGTGAATATGAACAACTGCCACACCTATCAATGGAAGCAAATAAAGTAAACATTAACACAGGAGTACTCTTACGACTTCTTGATGTCAGCATCTGTTGCATTTCTGTTGATTTCCAGCGAAGCATAGTAGTCCCGACCCATAGCTTGGGCACGAAGACACCAAGTTATTACTCTTTCGTTTGAAGCACAGGATATAAAATAAACATGTGCTTTGATGAAACTACGACCAATACTTTCTGCTGTTAGTGTTTTATCACCTAACGTCAACACAACATGCTGCTATGTCTGGTTACTATGGATACAGAGCTCTTACCGCGAGACTTCACGCAGGTGGGCGATGCAAAGTTTAGCCACATCAGATAAAGAATTCACCTATTTGAGCAACATTGTGATAATGTGATGCATCATGTATGTAGGCCTATGTATCATATGTATTATCAGATGAAGGACTTAAACATTATAACCATAACCAGTAAATAAGACAATATTATTGTCCAGGAGACATTTTCATTTAATTCAATTCTAGTTTTTGGTGATCTCTCACTTCTACCATAGGATTTTATATCTCTGTAATAATTATGTCATTATGCAACATGTCACTAGGCCTACACTGATATTGCTCAAAATCTGAAAAGTAATGTAAAAAAGAGTAATAGAATTTAGACATTATGTATTGTTTTGTCACCATCTGCAATGGCACAGTTATCTTTACTTTTGAGTATACACTTTCTACAGCCTCATTTGTGGGGCTCATAGGATACAATTCAGACACCTGTAGGAGAAAAGGCTGTTGGTGAAATCTGTTATATTTATGAATTGTACTATTTAAGAAAAAAAACACTTTTGGGAAAATCTATAACATTTTTCACAATACAAATAGGAAAGGCTTTAAGTGCATTTGTAATGCAGGAATACAACCACAGAACATAAAATAATGGAAAAGCAAATTTGTTTTTATATATAAATTCATTTTATTATTTTCGAACACGCACGCACGCACGCACGCACACACGCACACACGCACGCACACACACACGCACACACGCACACACACACACACACACACACACACACACACAGCCTGCTGCAGTCGGTTAACTCATTTTTGCCATCAGTCCAGCAAGTTCTGGTCGAGCTTTGAAGCGTGCCTGGTAGTCTGCTTCAGTGTGCTATATTAAGAAAATAAAGACAAAGAGCAGTTAGTCACTCAGGTCAAATTGCTTTAAATTTGCAGTAACATGTGCTCACATATAACCATGCAGTCACTTGGGTAAAAGGGGAGACTGGCAAATCAACAAGCCGCCATTTTATTTTTAGAGGATGATGGAGATCAGCAGTGTCTCGGAGCATCTAGGCCCATCGTGTCACCAACTAAGCATGCTGAGAAAAAAAATCCCATTCATTTTATGTCCAGTTACTGTAAGATCATCAAACTAGAAGATCATTTGGACAAACAGTCTTACAATTCTGCATAGCATTTCTAACCACTGGCAAAATGTCATATCTTGTCTTTCAGATCGGAACGATTGTGCATAGCAGCATGGGATTTCCCAGGCTAATACACTGGTTCTGTATATAGAAATGGGGTTAAACAACAGTCACTCCTCTCGATGGCAGTCATACCATGAATTTACATAGAAATGAACCCTTTATTATCTGTAAAGTGTAACTTATTGGTCTTACCTCCTTTATAGAGAGCTGCACTCCTTCCGGCTGGTTCTTGAGGAGCACCTCCAGTAAAATAGGGCAGAAGGTCGCATTCAGCTGACGCATCTACAGACCCCCACAAACAATGGACATGTTTAGGTTACATTACATTAAACTGATATCTTCATCCAATGCAACTTACAAAGAGAATATGCATAAAAAATACAGAGAGTAAGGGGCAAGACAGTAGAACAGTATAGTGCAGAGGTGTCAAAAGTAAAAGTAAAAAAAAGAAACACAGCTTCCATTCAACACAGGTAACTTATCTGAGTAACCAGTAGACTGGTCTTATGAGCAGCTGACACATCACTGGTTGGATGAACTTTATGGTGGGACCTTGTTAGGTTTTTAGATTTTTTCAGTAACAACACATTCTACCCATCTCATTAGGTACAATGGTGTAACAGCAATGTAACATCGTGCTAGTGATGTACTTACACCATGAATTTAGTTTTACCTTTGACAACTCTGGTAGTAGTAAAACCAGAAAAGAAAAGGCAGGAGTATACAAATCATAGGGGGTTATAGCGTTTGCAGGCATAAGAAAGTTAGTGCACAGGGTTATACAAGGTCACAGATAAGTACAGTTATATAGTTTTATTATGCAGGGAAGCTCTTTGGAAGATAGGAGTCTTCACAAGCCTATTGGAAGTTGAGAGGCAAGTTTTAGGTGTATCACTTTAAATCAGTGATAAATGAAACTAAGCTGGGGGTAAGAAGCTATGTTGTCGGAAGTGATGGAGTGTTGTCACTAGGGATGGCGAAAATTGAAAAAACTCTTAACCGGCTACTGAGACTTCTTAACCGGTGGTTAACCGGTAATCTTAAATTATACAACGTTCGTGTGCCTGATATGCACAGCACTGATTTTTTAAATTTTAATTTTTCACATAAGCCTTTGTTTTGCTGCGCAGACAGTACCTGCCATGTCCAGTCACTGTTGCCAGATGGAAAAAGCTGAATTATCGTACTAAAACCTCAAAATTATCTGGGTTTTTTTGGGCTTTTTGGGAGGAAATTATTATTATAATTATTACAACCGGTTAACCGGTGGCAGAAAATTTTAACCTGTTAAAGTTGATCCGGTCGACTATCGGTTAAACGGTTACCGGTTAACATCCCTAGTTGTCACTTTGTCCTTGCCATCGCAACACACTACAGTAGCAACTCTAGCGCTTATGAGTTATGTTAACAGCCTATTTCTAGGACACTTTGGCAATGCAGCATGCTTCAGCAAAACACTACAGCAGTTTTAATTTCTACTGCTGAAATTAAGAGAACGAGAATGATTTGAGAGAGGCTTTCGAAAATGAAGAGAGCACCTGGACAACTCTTTCATGCGTCTTCAAAATTGCATCCACAAACATCTTCGTGGATTGGTCCTGCATGATCATAATCTCTGTGGTCTTGGTCGGAAGGGCGTAGCTGTTGAATGAAAAGGAAGTGTTGTTATCCTCACAATGTACGTTTAAATCTCCATTAGATCATCATACACCTCTAACATGAAGTAACACATTGCATTATGTTTTACTACATTTATTGTACAATTATTTAGAATTACTGAACAGGTATAAGTAAACACTTAACAACAATAAGGTTCACAATACAATCTTTTCAGCGGGCCGTGTCAAGGTTTGTTATCAATGTGGCCCCCATAACTATAAAGTGCTGGGGGAAACATAAATGCAGAGTATAACTATACAACAGCTTAGTGGGTGCAGGAGATATATTACCTCTCATCTACTTTGACATTGAAGCGGTTGCAGAGATTATGGATGTACTGAGCGTAGTGTTCCACCAAGATCATGTCGTAGCCAGAGACTATCACATTGAGTGTCCCATATTCTGTACCGGTTGTAGCTTTGATGGCCTTCATCTGATGTTTGTCCTTTCTCTTCTTGGGCTAGAGTCACATCAGCACAAGAACACAACAAACTTTCACTGAATGGTATAACGGTCGGATAACAAATGAACAATTTCCTATTTTATGTCAGCCAATGAAATAACAGATGAGTGATAGTATAGGAGTTTGCATACACAACAAACGTCCACTTTGTTTCCTATTTCCCATCAGCCTTTTAATAAAATAACTGCGCAGAGTGCTAAGAGTGTGGTAGGTGCTTACCCCGTCTTTAGGAAGAAGATGCTTGTATTTTCCAATTCCATGGGTTGGCATGGACCTATAATGCCTCTCACTGGTTACAAACAAGCCCCCTACAATGACAGACAAAACTGTTATCCTAATGACAGAGGACAGGTATTACTGTACATCAAAATGTCTGTTTTGTACTCAAACAGGTCTTACCAAACAGTGTCCTTGGCATGTATTCTGGGGATCTATGGGTTAAAAAACAATGTCAGTACAAATAAGTGGACATTTTTGAAATACCAATGGCTTAAGGGCAACTGTACATTAAAAAATAAACAGTAGATTATAGCTCAATTGCCTTGGAAACAAAACTTAGAAGCCATCTACTACAACCTATACCTGAAATCTGGTTACTGGGACGTATGCGTATGGTTCATGTCAAATATGAAGTAGTAGTTCAGATACACCGCGCTCTTCCTTGTGGTGAGTGTCTCCAGTTGAATAACTTAGGTGAGAAAGTGGATCGCACTCTGGTTCTTCTTTTCTTCTTTTTATTTTTTACATAGCAGCGGAAGTGTAGACAAACATTTCGGCTGTTGCCTTCGTTCTCATGTCAAATATGAGGCATGCATTAGTCATTATGTTTATCGTTACTGTCTGTAGCGATGCTTCTCATGAAATATAGACCCCCTACTTCTTAGGCTTCTTCTAGCTTCCTTGGCTTGGGGAACCTATTTCAATCTGCCAACGGCTGATTTCTACACCAGTATTTGTAAACTGTGATGGACAAATGGATTCATTAGTTACAATCTTGCCACATAGAAATGACTTGGTTCACCGGTCAAATTCATCCAGGTGATTGGCTGGTTGCATGATCACCTGGTTGAATTGGACAGGTAAAAACACTTTCTAACTAATGGCTCCATTTTGCCCATCACTGATTGTAACCACCAAATACCACTGAAGCAGTGAGCATGACATTATCAATTCATTCGTAATTTCGTACCTGAATATTGTGAGGGCATGGTCCAGGGCACCTATCTGACGCACATATGCAACCTGGAACGACAGATATTACTCATGTAGCATTGTAGATTAATTATTTTACGGAGTTTCTCATTTTCAATTTGCTTACAGCTTCTAATTGGTCATGTAGGCCTATGCGTTATTGTGTGTGATGTGTTATTATTGGGTACAGTAGCACGCTAGGAATCGCATGTGACCTTCATTTACACAACACTCCATGTCTCCAACAGACAAGGTACGATAGTATATATTTAATAGTTGCTAGGTCCTCTTACCTTACTTAAGAATGAATTCATTTTCAGACGTCTAAAACACAAAACGCACGGGCTCAATCAATGTTTGACACAAGTTTAAGCCATCGACACTGCCATCACTCATTTGTTTCCCACCCGTGTTCCATGTGTTCGTCTCTCTTAGTTGTTCGTGGAAACTGTCACAGAAAGGTTCCGAGCTGTAGGTTTGTTCCGCTGGGGCAGAGATCACGGTCTGAAGAAGCGTCAAAAATATATTTTAATTATTTGAGCAATCGCAAATTTCATCATACCGTGGTCTTATATGATTTCATGTAGTGTTGTTTGATTATATTAAATAATAATGATGATGATAATAAAACACGGTCACCATCATCATTACGCATATCCACAGACTGTTTCTTTATAGTATAAGTTATAAGCAATACATTTTATAGTGATGAATCCTCATGATTTACCGGGAATATCATATTTAGAATCACACAACGATGAGAAGTTGCACACTGGTCTTATCAATGACGTCGTCACTATGTAACGTGGCGCTCGCATCAACCAAACTTAATAGCTTTATTTTGTGCCCGAAATTGTCCCTTGCAGAGACAATGCTGGCCACTCGGTGTATAAAACTTAATGTATTTCTTTTTGAAAATGCAAAAAATATATTCGAGCAACAAGATCCACCTCAACCCAGTATTGGGTTATTCTTATGTTATTCCATTTCAGACAATAGACCCAGTGAAAACATGGCACATTAAATATTTGCTTTGATGACTTGGTTAAACTTGGAGCAATTCAAAATAGAGGTCCATTAAACCCACATAGAATCCATCACATCAAGGACCAGCACGGTTGGTTGTCCCACCCTTCTCTTGGGCTTTCATTCCAATGCACAGTGCACAGGCGATGGACCGGGGTAGAACTAGGGGAGGAATCTCAGATTGAGTTAGAGAAAGTCCATTTAGTCCTTCAGTGTGGGCCACTGTTTGGTGTAAAGGGGGTTACTTGCCTATCTTGGTTGTTCGGCTGTGCTAAGCTAGTGTGGTTGTTTCTCCAGCCCCGAAGAAATATTATATTGGTGCTCGTAAACTGTTGAGTACTGCCACAGCTAACAAAATAGCGGGTTAGCTGTCCACCAGGCAATCTGTATTGGAGCTCCAGTTCAAATCCAACACCCTGCCCTGATCTACCGCAACAGTCATGTCTTCTCCAGGGGACTTTGGAAACCCGTTGAGGAAATTCAAACTGGTCTTTCTCGGAGAACAGAGTGGTAAGTTTAACAAAACATTGATTACTTTATTCGTATACTTTCTGATAACACGGGCTTGTTGGTAACCTAGCTAATAATAGCTTGTTGGCTAACCCGTTAGCTAGCTCCCAAGCTCTGTCTACTAGCGTTGCGTTTTGTCGCATAATCCTGTGGTGGAACCGGGCTAGCTATGTAGATTTCTGTTTCAGGCAGTACAATGGCATTTTCGCTAATGTAAACAGTCGGCTGTATGGTTAAATGTGAATTTATTGTTGCGACACACATGTTAAGCGCAAGATGGAATTTAACCTGACAGTTGTGGCCAGCACAGCTAACTCAGCTGCTTAGCATGACATATCAGTAAAGACCAAATACACAAAATGTAACTGGCTAGCCTGTCAGCTAAAGGGCTTGCGCTTCAATTATCATCCAGACGTGTTGCAGGCAAATATTTCACTTGTAAAATAAACATGACCCTCGGATTCTCCGGATTCTCACGTACACAACAGGCGTAGTATTACCCCGTTTGTCAATACGTCAACTACTGTCAGCAGGGATCCGGATTCTGTATGATGTGCAATTCTGAAGGCTGCCTTGAGTTGTTTGGGTGGTGGTTACTGACATTTGTAATGGTCTGTACAGTATGGTACGGTCTCACAGCATCTTCAGTTAGATCAAGACTCGCTACTGCCAGTAATGGCTCGTTGTCTTTTAAAAATGCCAGAGGGGCGATATTGATCCTATGCTGAACCTTTGGCTGAACTAGGGAGTATTCTTTACTCCAGAGGGTGGATCATTTTCCATCTTTCCTGTCCAGTCAACATGCGATTTCATGGGATCTGCTTTTGGCTGTCCTACAGCATCTTGATAGACCCAATTAGATCAATACGACAAGCATGTCATATGCTTTGTACCTCATCTGAAGTTAAACATTATTACATCTACTTGGAGTCTGTTCCAGGGTCTGTAACATGGCACCTTTTCCTGCAACCAATCGACACCCAGGGCACTATTACGCACTATTTCGTAGTCAATTTCAGTCAGTGTAGTGAGTCAATTCACTTCCTGGCTACATGTGACATTAGCTGTTTTGCAATAATTATGCACTTCCAAATCTTACTCATGTGTCAGTATTTGGAAACGGGATGAGTGCAGTCGTGCCGCACTGACCTGCCCTGCCCTGCCCATTAAAATTTAACAGTAGCTGTCATACGCTCCCTGTGTCTGTCATTGGTTGGCTCCTGTCCCTAGTTTCTGTCATGGATTGGCTTCTCGTCACACATTGCTGTCAATGATGGTGTTTAGGTGGTTATAAAAGAGACATTTTACTACTAAGTAGTAAAAGTTTTTGGGGCGCCACACATGGTGGCAGGCAGCCGTTACCCTAAGTTTCCCCTTGTGGGATCAATAAACACAACTCTAAGTCTAAGTAATAACACGGTCTCAATCATGCGCAGTGGTTATGTTTTGAACCTGGACTGAGACGCAGACAGTATCGTGAAACATCTCATATCTGATTTCCTATTCTTATGCTGGTTTGCTGTGCTCTCCGCAGACCAACAGCTGCATATCTGTGCATCTGTTGTCTTAACACACTTAAGAGTGGTGCTTTTGGCACATTACTTTTGCTGGTGATCCTGCTGATCAACATGCGTTATTGACAATGTTGTTAATCACAACGCTGTTGTTAGTGACACTGTTGTTATTGACAATGTTTATTACTTTGTTTTCCTCTGTCACCGTGTGCTTGCCATTGCAACATGTGTTTGTTGTTGTTGCCGTAAGACTATCATGATGATAAATGCAAGACAATCCACTACACTAGTGTTACTGGTGGTCCTGTTGGCTTTGACCAAGCACTGGCCACACACTGATTGTGCATCGGGTCAAGATGCCGGGTGGACCAGATAGAGAATATATTGGCTTAATGTGCATCGGTGAGCAGAAAGTAATGACACCACTGCTCACTGTAACCCCCCCTATGCACAATGGCTCCTATTGATTTGAGAATATAAAGAGCTCAAGTCATGAAACACCCAGTCAGTCAGCCAGTCTCCCTCTGTTCCCTCTCCTTTCTCCTGTTTCAGACTTCCAACCTCCCCACCACCATGTCTGTGCCTGTTTTTGTCAGTCTCTGCCCTCTCCCTCTCTCTCTCTCTCTCTCTCTCTCTCTCTCTCTCTCTCTCTCTCTCTCTCTCTCTCTCTCTCTGCCTCTGTTTTTTCCCCCCTCTCCTCTTTCAGTCTGTCTGTGTCTTGGCCAGTCTTTCAGCGAGCTCCCATCAGGCCTGCCTCAGACTGGGAGAGAAACCAGCCTCTCCTGTCTTGAACAGATTGACAGTGCTGCTGGCCTATTTGCTGCCATGCTTTGCTGTGCGCCAAAGAGATGTGTCGTCTCGCCTTGGCTTTTGTCTGGTGTTGCACCGATACCGATAAGCTTACCAGTATCGGTGGATCGGCACTAAAATGGTGGTATCGGTATTGGCGAGTACCAACAACTAGGGCAGATGCTTGTATGACACTTAAACAGCCTTGAAATTAAGCTTAATTATTTCATAGAGGTATTTAAAAAGTATTAAAAGTTTTGCTGGATTCACTTTGTATTGGTCTTTTTCCTGTTTCACAAAGGTAGGCAGCAGCCCGTCAAAGCCATGCAATGATTTTACATCCAAGTAGTATGCACTGCAGCCCTTTATATATATATACATTTCAAATAGAGTGGTATCGGTATGGTATCGGTATCGGCCAATACTGCACAGCCAGGCATCGGGTGTCGGGGCCAAAAAATGATATCGGTGCAACATCACTTTTGTCCACACACCTCATTCAGCTATACAGTAAACCCAGCAGACAGTTGCTCAGGTTATTAGTTAGATCCTTGCTCAGGGTATCTCAAGGTTCCACAGCAGGTGAAAATCTGCATTGGGACAGGAATTCTTTCTTTCCTGTCCAAAAAATATGATCTCTGTGCTGAAGACACTTAAAGCTGCACTGTAGACCATTTGCACAATCATATCCACCCCCTCTGTGCAGAAAGTATTGTCGTTGTTCCAGTTCTCCAGTCCTACCCTGCAGTGGTAAAGTACTCAGTCAGAAACCTGCATAGTTGTGTGAAGGTTTGAGTCCAGAATACTCTCAGCTCAGTGCTTTTCCCTCCTATCCAGGAATTGCACATTCTTCAAGAAGCTTCCCATGCCAGGCAGTTTATTTAGTCCAAGTGCACTGCAATGTATTGCACTGTATCTAGGTGCGCACAGTGGGAGTCGTGTAACTATCTGTCTCTTGCTATCTCGATAATCTGCAGAAGCAATATTTTTACTCGCCATGCACATTTTTGTGGTCACCTTTATTTACAGACATGAGTTCACAGCTAAATAAGCAAGATGCCCATAATAAAAGCTAGGCCTGGAGCACAGTTTGTCTGATGCGGCCCCTACCGAGTTTATTTAGGACAGCTGTTGCCAGGGCGATACAGCACAGTCCCTTGGCAGACATAAGCTTTCCTCTTTGTTAGTTTGCCTTCTTCCGTTCTCTCTGTTGACATTAAGTGATTGAGTAAAGTGTATTTATTGGCCTAGATGGATATTTGGCATTGCCATGCACATAATATTTCCATCACAAGGAGGATGAGGTTCTTCTTCATGACGTTTCTCCAGTCCAAACTGAATAATGTTTCTAGCGGCATGTTTAGCAGCAGAGGAGTGAAGACATTGTGTAGCTCAGTCCAAAGGGCCTTTTGTTGTCACAGAATCAGCTCCTGTACAGTGCCGGTGTCGGTGCCCAATTTGGAACCAGTTCTGTTTGTTTCTGCTGGAAAGTGACGGGCATTGGTGATGCCAAAGACCTGGCATCCACACGGCTCTATGAAGCTAGTGGCTCCAAATGTCATAACCACAGTGACCGTGTTGTGTGAAGATTTTACATCCATCCTGGCCATGGTTGTCAAAGGAGCCAACCAAGATTGTAATGTATTGTAATCAAAAGTCAAATTTCAGTCATATTATTTTATTTCATCAACTTCAGTCAGAGTCAGATGTGCTACTATAAAATCAACAATTGACTGAATTGCCATTACAACAGATTTCTACTCATTTCTATTCATAAACACTGAGTAATGTAATCAAAAAACATTTCACTTTAATGCCCCACTCTGACTGAGGCCTCCCAGCTATGGGCGGCTGCACATCTGTGTTGCTCTCTAGAACTAGCTCCCTGAGGCTGCTTTTTAGGGAAAGTGTGTTTTATGTGCCGCAGTGATGTGGTCATTGGGAAGGGCTGCACCACTCCTGCTTAGGAGCCTCAGCAGAGGGCTTTTAGGACATCGCCCGCCCGGCTAGTTAGTGGTTGGATTAAACTGGTGTTTCTCAACGGGGGTGGTACAGCCCCCGAAGGGGTCGTTGGGGAGCCCTATGGAGGCGTTGAGAAGGATGCAGCTGAGAGAGGGTGTTGCGTAATTGCCATTGCACTGGTCTATTTTATTTTTTAATCCGAAAGGTGGTGTTGTCAAGCTTATGATGAGGTCATGGGGGCATTGGGAGGCTTGTGATGAGGTCAAGGGGGCATTTGTTAAAAAAAGGTAGAGAACCACTGGATGCAATGCAATCTGGTCTTCACGTACTGACGTTTTTGGAACAAACGTCACCGTCCGTGCCACACCCTTACTGTATGTTCACCCACGTGGTATTACACTGTTGTTGACCTGGAACATGATTGTCTGAAAACGTTGCCATTTTAAACTCTGAATGCATTGCCCTGCAGATGACTTCAAGCAAGTCAAGAGCAGCCAGGCCGTGCCCTCCTAGTGACGCAACACCTTCAGCACTGCTTCTAGTCAGGCCAGGAGTAATACAAATATCTTTTCTGAGCGCTCGAAAAATCGGGAACTCCTCACACTTTGTCGGGAAGCAAACAACCACTAGCAAACCAAGGGAGGCGGGTCAACCATGTCGTTTGGGAAATATTTATTGTTGTGCTCTTGGTCAGAGCAAGTCTCGAAGAGATTTGAAAGTCGATGATTATCAGGCTAGTCTCAGAGACCCTGACCCCCTTGTCTTATGTGATCATGGCAGGGCGGGTTTATGACCACTGTTAGAGTGCAGTTTAACAGGGCTCCAGGTGTTTCCATGACACCTCAAAGGTACCGGTACTTTTCCTTTGTTCTTCCTTTTTGGACAGGTGCATCAACCAGGCTGTAATTATTAAGTCCTGTCCATCCATTTACCTCGACCTTTAAAACCAGCTGTGATGGTGGGAAAGTTGTTCTGTGTACAAGTGTGTGCATGTCCGGCATTATGCCTCTCTGCAGTTGCCAATGCTGACCTGGCCATTTGTACCATTTGGGACAGCTGTTTTCATCGAGGGGCTTAAGGAATGCAGATAGAAATGCAGTGAGTGTGCTTGCTTGCCTACTAGCCTGATTATCATCGACGTTCAAATCTCTTCAAGACTTGGTCTGACCAAGAGCATAACAATTAACATTTCCGAAAAGGCATGGTTGACCTGCCTCCCTAGGTTTGCTACTGGCTGACTGTTGTCTGACAAAGTGGATTGACTTGAGTTCCTGATTTTTCAGGAGATCAGAAACGATATTTGCTTTGCTCTTGGCCTGACTAGAAGCAACTCAGAAGGTGTTGTGTCACTAGGAGGGCGTGGCATGGCTAGCTTGTTTTCATCACCAGGGTTAAGGAATTCAGATAGAAATGCAGTGAGTGTGCTTGCCTACCTGTCTGTCGCAGTGGGTAATGGAAAATGGACTGAATGTGAATTTCACCTGCTGTTTCCCGTCACATGTGATCGCTCATTAAGTTTTAGCTCACTGAGGTGGAAGTTAACTGGCTGAACTGTAGTGTGTTTGTCCTAGAAATGTACGGTACACACCTCCATGGACTAAAAGGGTTTCCATAGACTGAATCATTCATTATTGTCAAGTCTGGTTTTTGCTCCTCATATCCCATTTTATCAGTTCATCAGTTGGAGAGACGGAGACAGAGATGGAGTGCTTCCCCAGAGCTGGGGCCCATGACGGTATGAATAAGCAAGTGTTGTGGCTAAAAGTAGCCACAGTCAGGCCTCAGGAATGAAGGGAGTTTTTTCCCACACTTGGGTGACCATGCTGTCCAGTCATGCATACTCTTCTCAGACTGATAGTAACTCGCAGGCCTTTTTCTTTCTCGGACTAAGCTTACGCTTAACCTTAGTCTTCAGAGGGTCCCTAACTTTAGTCTTGACGTGTCCACTCTCACGGGTGTTCTGTTTGTGCGGTTGTTCATTTTTTGATACACTCGCAAAAGCAGACCTCCAGTCTCTCAGAAACAAACAAACTAGCTACGGGAAGAACAAACTGCCTGCAATAAACAATGTGTGCGTACAGTCTACTGAAGGTGAGGCATTACCTAGACTGAAACCATATAGCCCAGTAAAAATGGGAAATGCTATTGTCTTTCTTTGGGCACTTTAGACTTTATTTAGACAGGACAGTCTAAGGATGGAGACAGGAAAGCAGTGGTAGAGATGTATGGGGTGGGATTGGGATATGACCCAGGACGGACTCAAACCGAGGCCCCCATGGGAATGCTAGCCATGTGTGGGGGGCTTAGCCCTCTGCACCATATCGCCCCACAATAATCACTATTCTTGAAAATAAAATGGATTTCAGTAGGATCTTATCCATTAAAAGATTTTGTCGGTACCCTGAATATCTTACATTCCCCACGTCCGCTTGATGTTGGGCACCCTCACCCTGTCCAGACAGAGTAGTGTAGCCCCAGTCCTGTTCTCCTGCCCGGTAGCTGGCACCACGACAGAGCTATAGTGGTTATGAGTACTGCAGTAACTTAGTCTTCTGATGTGGGCAGCGGCAGTGGCAGTGGCCTCCCCACTACACACAGCAGGGATGAAGCTGGATCAAACAGGAAGTAGAGAATAGCACTAATCAGTTTACAGTAGATGCTTGTATCAGTCTCTCTCTCTTTCTCTCGCTCTCTCGCTCTCTCTCTCTCTCGCTCTCTCGCTCTCTCGCTCTCTCTCTCCCTCTCTCTCTCTTCTTCCTCCCTCCTTCCATTTCCCTTTGTTTCTCACCTCCGCATCCTCACTCTCTTTTGGTCACTCTCTTTGTCTCCTTTCTGCTTCCCCTCTCCTTCCCCTGATCGCCCATCTTATCTTTTTCCTTCTCTCTCTCTCTCTCTCTCTCTCCACTGTCCTGGTCATTGTTTCTCTCGCTCTCTCTGCTGTGTCACGCCGTGTCACCTAGCACCCCGCCAGGGCAGGAGAGGTTGGAAGGTGGCGGTGGTGTGAGGAGGCACTGTGTGGTGGGGATGTGGAGACGGGGTTTAGGAAATAGGAAGGATGCCCCTGCCCTTTGTTGACTCTCTGGTTAGCCTAAGAATGTGCGGAGTGTATGAGGAGAGGTCTAGATATTGTTTTGCTGCCATGCTCAGGGTCTAGGGCTGTAACAATACACTCATCTCACGATTCGGTTCGTATCACGATTTCTGTTCTGGCTAGGCTGCCCATTGCCTTTCTGAATGATTTAGCACTAGCAACTGTTGCCAGTGCTAGTGGTAGCGTCGCCGACGCCTTAATTGAAAATGGTGGATTATAAGGTGGATAGACCAGTGGTAGTCAACATGGCATCTAGTGTATTTTGTGCTGTGTGTAGTGAGGCAGAGTAGAAGATCCAGAAGGATATTTGGGGTGTTTTTAGCAGCATACACTCAACACACACTCCACAAATCCCATGTGTCACTCATTACTGCACATATATGCATTGCATTCACTTAATTGTCACCTGTTACAGGGTGTGTTGTTGTGAGAGGATACAGACCGGGTTTGGGGATGGATGGGTGCTGCTTGTTGAGCAGCTCCCCTCGCTAGCCCTGAGTGTTGTGGTGTGGTGTGATGTGGTGGTGGTGTAGGGGCAGGAAAAGGCCCACCCTGCATTCCTGAGGAGGGTGGGAGGTGTTGTGGCAGTGTGGCCTGAGACCCCACACATGTCCCTTTGCCTCTCGGGGGGGCAGCTGGCCAACACCCTGCCTCTAGCTCTGTACATGGGTTCAACACGATGTTATGAGGAGGGGCAAGACACTGGCAGCCAACTACGTGAGCTAATTTTTTGACCGACAGCGGTTTCCAACAATCAGAGGTTGAGTTGTGCGCAACTAGGTTTGCGCAGTCAGGTTATAAACAAAATTTAAAACCCATGTATAGCTGGAGCAGTGGTAGTAGTGGTGGTATTTTACACATCAGCTCAATAACTGCATCGTATGGTTTGTCATACGGTCACAGACATTCCCCTTAAACAATAATGCCTTTATTGTCAGTGCAAGGCCGTGATGTCAGAAAAAGCCAACAGGTGTCAAAAAAGTAAAAGGACAGGCCCAGAGAATTATACATTTATATAAAAAGTGACGTTGTGTACACAATAAGGAGTTCTTGTTGGAAAATGGATGGAAACTGAAAGCCTAAGTCTTATATATTGTGTAGAAATAAGGATGAATGGTTTAGTCTCAAAACTAAGGAGAGATTATGTACATAAAGGTGTGTGCGTGTGTATTGTACCACAGTTCCCCACACGAAGAAATGTATTGCATGCTTATGCCCCTCTGCTGAAGGCAAAGGTTTAAGAAGTTCAATAGTGATCTGTACATGAGCAGAGATCAGGTACATGTCCCCATGCAAAAGACAAAAATGTGATTTCAAATGGAGAAGTGGTGTTTCGATGTGCACTTTTTTGTTTTGAGAGGTGTGTGTTGTTTTGATCAGACAGAGCATGCACAGCCTCACATTAAGAGTATGATATCACTCACTATGTGGTCGTCCTGAAAAGCCACACACGGAACAGCAGACACACAAGGTGACATCCTGTCGCGCTGACAAGCTACGAGACACAGGCCGACACACGCACACAAATAGGCCGTGAGTGTTTACACAGCTGCGGTGGTATTTAAAGAGTGCGTTTGGTGGACCTCAAACTCTCGTTTGCATCTGCAGTCCCTCAATCTGCACGCACAGCATAAAATCTTCTCCTACTCATGGTCAGTAGTAGCCTGGGTGTAATGTTTGTGATCTCTAAATTAACTTTTTTTTAAAGTATGTTTTTTAAATTATTTTGGGGGGCTTTTCAAGCCTTCATTTGTTGTTATCAGACAGGATAGTGGAGGACACAGGAAGTGAGCTGAGAGAGAGAGACGGGTAAAGGCAATTGAACCCGGGTTGGCGGCAGTACAAGTGCCCTACCATTAGCGCCATGGTTAACTTTTTTTAATCACGATTCACCAGTCAAAATGGCTTGTAGAGGGTAATCTTACTAGCCAAATGCACACTCACTATTTGGTCAAAGTGGCTAGTGACCTTAGTGAGCAAAGTTGGTTAAGCTTTCTTTTCTATCTGTCAAACGGAATTTTCACCAGCATTTGGCCGATTGGCAGGTGTTAATTTAGAGCCCTCCTTGTGATGTGTTAAATTTCTTCTTCAGGTCCAAATAGTGTATGTCCCGGTTTAGAAATATTGCCATGTCAAATTTTGAGTAAGTACAGTATCCAAACCAAAAACTCTTTTTCTCAGTTTCAATGTTGGTGTAGTTACTGTATTTTGCCTTGGTAGGGCAGAGTAGATTTGAAAACTTCCTGTCTGTGGAATGCTTGCCAGACCAAGCTCTGTAGTCTACTACGAGCCAGGCTAGGTCACTAATGGGTGATTCTCACGAAGCTAAAAAAAACGATGGCAATGAGGTTTTAATGGTTAAATATGACAGGTATTCTTTTGATAATATACATTACTGTAGAGCAAGACGTGTAGCTTCTGGCACACTAGTTCATTTTAAAAAATATTATTTTTATTTTCCACTTTTTATGCATTTTATAGGCAAATTCTCATTACCGAAATGTGTCCCGAACAAAATTTCTGGTCTTTGAATTAGGGTAAAACATAATAAAAATGTTAAAAATTCGTAAATGACACTACAAGAGCGTTCGTCTATGTCCGAAGTTTCATTAAGTGTTCCTTGTTGGCAATTTAAATAATGAACACTCATGAATATTTCAAGAAAAGATCGTGTCCCCAAGTTTTTCTTCTCATTACCGCAATATATTTCAGAACTACAATTAAAAGCCATCAGAATTTCAATATGAGCTGAAACTACCTACAATTCATCTGTACTAACAGGAGATTCAAGATGGCTACATGATTAGTCAGCCTTATTGTTTGTGCCTGTAAAATGTCACAATTTGTCTCAAAAATATGCAAATACGACAAAAGTGGTTCTCATTACCGAAATTAGTCAATATTTCAAAATAAATAAGATTTTTTCATTTTAAACTTGCTTGGTAATAGGGTATTCATTTTCAGAATTCAACAATTGAATGAATTAGCTATGTCATAATTACTGAAGTTACAGTTAGCATTATTGTGCTGAGCCATCTCATTACCGCAATACACATTCTCATTACCGCAATGTTTTAAGTACCTTTCGGTAATGAGGATTGTCAATTTCGGTAATGAGACTCTATGGTGATTTACATTTAGAATATATTATCATGACATATATGTATTTCACTTTTTATTTATTTACATTTTTAAACATGCAACTGCAACCTTAAATACAAATGATATTTTTGCAGTATAAATATTGTCACTATGTCACTTAATTATAGTTAAAGGACTTGATGAAAGTGTGAAGTGAAATTGCATCCATTTCAGGTTGAAATATGCAATTGTATTGAATCGATATTCGATATACAATATTGTAAGTAAACAAAGCAAAAGTAAATGCCTAACATCTGCAATAGCTCCTTCATCTAGCTTAATGGGGGTTGTCTGTAAAGGTGATCATCTCCCTATACATTGCATAGGCTAAATTGAGTGGTCATACAGGTGTTGTTCATAGACCATTTGTCTGTTCTCATCCTTTCTGGCTAATGTTGTGGTGACATTTACATTTTTTCCCAGCCTTGGAAGAACAATAATCGACTATGGGCCAGAAACCCTGTTGTGAGAGTTCATTGAGAGTAGCAAGTCACAACTTAATTCTTGCTCATATGCCAACCCATGAATCAATATTCTGGCTGTTTCCACCCTCGAAATGTGGTCTTTTGATGCAAAAAAATAATCGAACTGCCTGGTGATGTCACCCAATGCCAAGGCAATTGCAAACAACGAAGCCAGCACTTCAAGTGAGTCGATTTTCCAGAAATTGACAGATTTTTTTGCTTCCTGTGTTTGGTTGTCATACCCTCAATTGTAGTGGGTTTGAGTATTTATCTTTTTTTACTAACTTGACTTCCTTCCAAAATCTTTGTTTTGGATCCAATTTGATCATTGTTAAAGGGTGGCACAAAAGGCTTGGCATTTGAAATAGCAGTGAATAGGCCTTTATAGCGAATTCAGTGAGAAGTAGTTTTTAGAATATTTCAATCAAAACTAGTAAGAAGAATTATTTAGAGCAATGCTCTAGTTGCCTACACTTTCCCAAGAAATTCCTCATGCATGTTGTTTGCAGCCTTTAGCAAGGTTTCAGCCCCCATACTCTGATCCTTTAGCCATGCTCAAACACCCATGTACCTTTTTTAGTCTTTTAGTTATGCTGTGGGTTCTTGATGTCCTGGGTAAGTGGAAAGGCAACTGGATCAAAACAGCCTCAAAATGCACTTTGCACTGATATAGGGCCTAGCTGAAAATGCCCATTCACAGCAATTCAAAATTCCAAGTCTATTGTGCCACCCTTTGACAAGTATCAAACATGCTAGAAAATGACAAGGAAGTTAAGGTAGTGCAAAGGAACAATACTGCAAGAGAAGAGCAGGATTTTGCAACGTTTTAATTTTGTGTTTCATGCACCCTATACTAATTATGGGCATGTCTGATATTGTCCTGAAAAACATTTTTTTTTCTTTTTCAAAAATGTGAATGAAGTGAAAGGCCACTTGGGAAACTACAACTCCCATTGGCATTGTGATCCAGCACTCCACAGCACACACATGAACACTGCACACTGCACACAACAGAATGGCATTCATGCCTCACCCGCATTTATGCCTCATCCCCAATAGCGCCCAAATGGGAGCACCATGCTCAGGGTACCTCAGTCATGGAGGAGGATGGCGGAGATCACTGGTTAATTACTCCCTCCACCAACCTGGCGGGTCGGGAATCGTGAGTCTGATGCCCTAACCTATGACTGCCATTGATGTGCAATGTGCAACTCAAGCAGTTAGAGGTGTTCAGTGATATTTCATAACACATAACGTTCATAGTGAATTCCGGCTTTGGTCCGGACAGTATTACGATGATACTGTACCGAAAGCCGAGGTGTACCGAACCCACATACCATACAAGCTACTTTAGTCATCTCCTGTTCGCACTGCGACATGATTTTCCTTCTCATGACAGATTTAGATTTCTGGTCCACTATAGATTTTTGGCTGGAGAGATCCGTGGCGAGTTGTGTCATATTCAGGGTGGGGATGAGGAGTGGGATGTATGCGCTTCATTGAGGTCATCAGGTGGCTACCCTCCGGTGTTTTGATGATGGACTAACTATAACTTCAGAGTGCACCCCTTGGCCTTCACCCCTTATACTATGATGTTACTTTGGTGCCTACTGGAGGGGTGGGGAACCTTTTTCATTCAAGGGGCCTCTTCAAATTCATCTGAGGGCCGTAAAAGTTCTCAGAGAGCCGTACTAAGAACACAAACCAGGATTTCCTCCTGCACTTTAGGCCTATATTGAAGTCAGACACCTTTAAAACAGACCCACCTTCTCTAGTTCCACTGAATATAACTCAATTGTATTGCAAAAGTATTTTCTAAGATTCCTTTACAAAATATGTAATATTTCACTTGAGGCTGCATAACATTAAATTTATATCGGGGGCCTGATTAAACGGCCGTAAGGGCCACAAACGGCCCTCGAGACAGGTTCCCCACACCTAACCTATGGTCTTTTATGGTCTTTGGCTGGGTTAAGTCTTGAATCCCAATATCCTTCAGTAGCTTAATGAATGGTTTATATAGAATATTTATCATCTTATTAGGTGTCATTTGATTAGTTCTGCCCTGGAGGCTCTGTCGTGCTAATAATAATAACAAATCACATAATTTACTAATATTTGGCTTTAGTTCAATTTATTTCTCCTTATTCTCATTACCGAAAACTCATTCTCATTACCGAAACATATCCCTCATTACCGAAATGAGCACTTAATTGTAAAAAAAAAGTACTAAAGGAAAACTCTATTCACATATATTTTTTATGAACACAGTACCTTTCATGTTTCTTTCACTTCAGTATATTTTCAGACCGAAATTGTAGGTTTTCACAGATGTATTCTAAAATTAAAGAGGAAAACAAATGATCCTATTGCGGTAATGAGGTAAAATGGTAAAATTCTTAAACTACAATAATAAGGAAAAAAACTTTTTTGAGTGTTTTATGTAGCCCCTAGTACAACTATCAATATTCAATGAACAAAACTGCAAGAACAATTAAGTTTCCTAATACATTTCATGAAAGAAAAAAATTGCGGTAATGAGCATTTCAGCAGACATGGACCTATAAAACGTAAAAAAATGTGTTTTAAATAGTTTTCAGGTAAGTTGATATTATTGTGCTTAGTAACTGTACACTTTGATGTAACTGATTCAAAAAGAAATTCAATCAAAAAAGCATTTTGAAAAAATGGTTGTCAAAACACCTTTGTTGCGCGTTTCGTGAGAATCACCCTAGTTCATCAGTGTGTCAACAACTCCGCTGGAAGTGACTGGCCACATTGAATGTCCACGTAAGCACTGTAACTTGATAAGAACTGTAAACTTCTCCTCAGCACGTCATGCTGGTATTGGTGTACTGTATACACACTGATGTAGACGAGACTTATCAGTTGACCAGTGTGTATTAGGGAACAATGAATTGCTTCCTTTGTAGTGACTGCATCCTGTCCAATGTCCGCAGTGGCACAAATGGTAAATCGATAAGGTTGTGTTGAATGGATAATGAAATTAATTATTACAGTAGCATACAGCCCTTGCAGCAATATGGGCTAATGCGTTGCTTTTATGCCTTTATTTTGACAAGACAGTCGAAGATGGTGACATTACCCCGGCCGGACTCGAACCGGGGTCCCCGTGGGTGGGCATGCAAGTCCAAATGTGGGGGGCTTAGCCATCACCTTTTACCATCAGGAGACTAGCCTCACTCTTCTTGCTGACATAGGATTTGAACCTGTGGCCCGCTCCCCAACTATTGGGCCATAGCTGGCTGAAGCCAGTAATGATGCGATGCCTTATTAATTGAGTTACAATAACGATACATCTGCTTCTCTCTGCTCTTCTTTTTCAGTGGGAAAGACTTCGTTGATCACAAGGTTCATGTATGACAGCTTTGACAACACCTACCAGGTAAGTGTAGTGTTCACCTCTGCCCCCTTTTACCCCCTTACCGTGCCATCTCATCGCCGGCGTTGAAAGAGCTAAAACGCTGCTGACTCCCGCCTGGCAAGCACAGATCAGGGGCGTTGAACGCGGCAAACAATTCAACCTGAACCAGGGATCTCGACCAACTGAAGCTCCTGTTTAGAAAAATGTGAATATTACATTGGCTGACGCCTGCTGGCACCGAACTCATTCCATATTGTTAGATGAAGTTCAACTTCTATTTTAACGCCTTTGACGCCCTCGGCTCTAGAAACACTTTTGCAGCTTTTAACGCTTGTGCCGCTTGCTCTTCCATACAAAGTCAATTACTTCCGCTGCTTTCCATGTGTTCAGCGCCGGCGGTGTGATCGCACGGTTAGTTTCTTAATTCTCTAAAAGAGGAAGTTCGGTATTTCACATGCTAAGCTCAGTTTTTAGAACAGTTTGTGACAAAATTCAGCAATTGCGATTGAATTTTGGATGCTGTGGTTACGGTGGTAGCACTTTGTCATCTGTCATCTGCCATGCCTGTAGGTGCACTGGGAAAATCATTGCAGACACACTGAACTTTCGTTTAAAAAGATATGAAAACTCAACTGAGGTTGAGTTGAGTTGAGGAATAGTCCTACATTTGTGTGTAGGATTTGCATATGGGGCGTGGACTGTTGTCTGGTGGTCATTTCTATGTAGCTAACAGACCTTTCTCCATTCGCAGGCCACAATAGGAATCGACTTTTTATCGAAAACCATGTATCTTGAGGACAGAACAGTAGGTGCTCTTTTCATTTTGCTGATAAATGTGGATAATCTGCAAATAACTATGAAGCCAGTTCATTCACTTTAGCCACAATGTGATGTCTGGCTCACTTGCCATATCCTCAGTGCGTAGTCTGGCTTTGTAGATTGCATATCATTGGAAATGTGTTGGACATTTGTGAATGTATATGAAATTTGTGAATATACATGAAGCCAAAATGACACAATTCACACTTCACAGCCAAGGAGACTCTCCTTGAAAACAGTGAAAGTGTGTTTTTTTTCAACTGAGTAATGTGTGTTAAAAATAATACAGAACGTGTTTTTGTTGTATTTTGTATTTTTTGTACAATAGGCTTTGCATGACTATTGCCTGATAATGAGATGAGTGTTGTTGACTGGCGTACTAATAGAAAATCATGCCTGCCCAAGTCAGTCGATTAATGAATGAAGGATGAATGAATGATGTTTGCTGATTATTAATACTGTTATGAACCCTTAACAAGTGTGATAAAAAATAATGCCCTCCCGCACATGGATTGTTTGTATAAAAAACGATGTGGTCTAAGTTGCTGTCAGACCTAGAAAAAGGCCTGGAATTGTTCTCACTGTTCTTGCAAGAAATCCTGACTTTCCCCACTTTCTTCCTGGCCTTCTGGGCATCCTATTGGAGTTCAAGGGACGAGTATTGTGTTTGTGATGGTGCATTTATCAATACTGCTCTGGAAGAAATAAGGACCTAAGAAAGTTCAAACACTGTCAGTATGATGAAGGACAGAGGGTGTGGATTCCAATAGACGGACTCCCGTCCTCCCTTGCTCACTTGCCTCCTGTGGCCTCGTGATGACGTCACCGAAAACAGAATTGTATTTCAATATCTCGCAAAAGCTCAATTCTCATGTCATTTTCTTATTTGCAAACGGGATGGTGAATGATGAATAGTCTCCTAAAAGTTGTTGTGGCTAAGCTGACAACGGGAAAACTTATTTTTTTTCTCCACGGGGGCGGGGCGTCAGCGAAACGCGAGGTCACAAGCACAGACCGAGGACGGGAGTCCGCATATTGGAATCCACCCACAGTAGACATATCAGAGAATCGTATATGAGAGTGAGATAAAGCAGGCGGGTTCTTTTCCGGTATCCACTTTACGTCGGGTGAACGCCCCTTTAGGAGACCTTCGATTAGGAGACCTTCGGAGTCTTGAGGTAGAGAATAAGTGGAGTCCCCTTAGCGCTGTAGATGGCGGTAGCGCACGTCTTGTGCAAACACCACGAAAAGAGAAGAAGAAGGAGGCACAACGCCCCCTTAGGAGACCACATTTTGAGCACACGCTTTTGCATTGAGTGGGCGTGTTTTGATTCCTCTTTATTATATATCCAACCTCTTTGGACATATCTTCTAGACAACATGATCCCACCCTGTCCTTCCCCACCCAGGTCAGCGAAGGGGAAGGGATACTAGACAGGCCATATCCCATCCCATCCCATCCTATCCTGCCACGAGTTAGCCAGGCAGCGCCCTCCTAGTGACGCAACACTTTCAATGTTGCTTCTAGGCAGGACAGGAGCAATACATGTATCGTTTCTGAGCTCCAGAAAAATCGGGAACCTCTCCCACTGTGTCAGGAAGCAAACAACAAGTAGCAAACCAAAGGTCAACCATGCCGTTTGGGAAGTTAATTATGCTCTTGGTCAGGCCAAGTGTCGAAGAGATTTGAAAGTCGATGATAGACAGGCTAGCCACGAGTTGGACAGATACTCCCCACACAAGAACACGATGCATCCCACCTATCCTTCCACTTCCAGGGCAGAACCCCCTCTCCCCTTACCTGGCCTGCCGTCATCCTCCAGGGCTGCTTCCCTCCAGATTTTGTTCTTTTTTTTCTGTCACTATTTTCCTCTTCAGTTGCTCATCCACCCCTCTTTCAGCACATTATTTGTTTATTTGGTTAAACAACCTTCTTTTGTTGTCGACTATCAAAACATTTTGCATGCCCTGCCTGGTCTTTTTTTTTTTGTTTATTTATTTTACAGTCTTCTTTTAATTCTCAAGTTTTGTTTTGTTGTACTAGCCTGCATCTTTATGGTTTCATTTGCAGTATTTCTCTTCTTCCTTTAGATTTTTTAGTTTGTTTTTGTTTTGTTCTGCTTTTTTGCATTATGATTTCTGCCCATCCCACCACAGATCAGGTTGCAGCTGTGGGACACGGCGGGTCAGGAGCGCTTCCGTAGCCTGATCCCCAGCTACATCCGCGACTCCGCCGCTGCCGTCGTTGTGTACGACATCACAAGTAGGTACCTGCACCAGGTTGGGCCCCACCCCAAAACCCCTCCCCCCTCGTCCTGGTGCCCACGACCCCTGCCCCTGCCCCTACCCCTCGTTCCTCCGTCCAGTTCCCTCCCTCTCTCACCGCCTCCTCTCCTCTCCTCCTCCTCCTCCTTCTCCTCTCTTCCTCCCCTCTTCCTCCCCTCTCCCTCTCCCTCTCCACCTCTGGCTCTCTGGCTCTCTCTCTGCCCTGCTCTGCTCTGCCATCTCTGGTGCTGTAACGTGGCTGGCTGTAGGTTCGTCTGCAGCTGTGGGACACTGCTGGGCAGGAGCGCTTCCGGAGCCTCATCCCCAGCTACATACGAGACTCCACCGTGGCCGTGGTGGTCTATGACATCACAAGTGAGTCTTGCTCCCCCATTGGTGGAGAAGGGGGATGGAACTGTGTACAAGAAAAAGGCAGAAGAACTCCACTGGAAGACGCGGAAAAGCAAACCCACACAGCGCTGTCTTAACGTTTCTCCTCTTTTTTTTATTTTGTTTTTTTGTTGCTTCCCCCTTGCCTAATGCTTGTTTGCTTTCTTTCCTCCTTTTCCTTCTTTGTTTGTCTGTATATTTTGTTTCCCTGTTGCTGTTTTCATTTTCTGGCTCTGGTCTACTGAACATAGCTGTTCGGATGGCTCCGCTTGTGTCATTCCTTTCATTCTGCTTCTATTGATGTGTTTTTATGTCTTGTTTTTAAGTTGATATACTCCTCAGGGAAATTTACATTAAAATGTAGTCTAGTTAATTAACAAGCTTCACCTGATACATTTTCATAAAAATATTGCTTTTGACTTTGTTATAAACTGTGAATTTTATACCTAAATCACCTCTTCTGACAACATCCAATTTAGATTTGGTGATAAATTTAACCGAAAGGTTTCCCTTTAAGATCATTCTTTGATTAATGTAAAACAGACCAGCAAAACTGTTTTGCTATGACGAAGCTTCTTTATCAAGCTTCTTTCTCATATTTGTCTATTTTTTTATTCTCATATGATCCCTACAATTTGTGTAATGTGTCTAACATTGCAGGCATACAGTAAATAATGCTCTGAGATATCTTATTTGGTTCCCGTAATGTTGACCTTTGGTGATGATCCTTTCTCCTGACTCAGACTGAGGTAGTGGGGCAGAGTGTAATTAAATGATCTCCTTAACAACACACAAGGGAGTTAAAGAACTGCTTTACCTTTGAGAACCTCAGAGCCTCTATTTAATTTAGTTTTAATCACGTATGGAAGGCAAAAAACATTTATGTGCTTATCTGGTAATGATTAGATTTTTTGCAGTTTAAAGAGCTGTTTTTTGTTATGCAGTTGGTGAATAGTCCTTTGTTTATTGTATGGCATTGTGCATTTTTTTTTTTCCCTGTCCTGAAGCCAAGGCATTCCACACTGTCGTTTAAATGCCTCAATTTATCATCTTTACTGCTTAATGCAGTCAGAGGCAAATAGTTTCTTCAAGAAAAAGAAAACCTTTTATTAAACCGTAGTTTTTGCTCTGCCCTTTTTCCCTTTTCTCTCTCCCTCTCTCTCCCCCTCCCTCCTCCATGCCACCAGACGTTAACTCTTTCCAGCAGACTACAAAGTGGATCGATGACGTCAGAACGGAGAGAGGAAGTGATGTCATAATCATGCTGGTTGGGAACAAGACGGATCTCGCAGATAAGAGGTGTGCTATTGGAACAGCTGGGGTGGCTCATCTCACATGCATGCACTGATAACTAGTTTTACGATTGATTGTGATCATTCTATGGGGGCAAAATATTTCCCCAAACTCTCGTCCTTTGTTCTCCAACCTTTTGGCTCATTGTAGACCTGGGTGAAGTCAGTTTTCTGAACGCTCACAACATTTTTATGAATATTCGAAATACAAACTTGATATACCTAAAATATAAGGTCTTATGACATATGAGGACATTCATTTCACCTGTGTATTTTGAATATTAAATGAATTTCCACCATAAAATGATATCACTTGCACCCAATGTATAGCTGGTAGAAAAGCTACTTTGGATCCTCCATAAAAATATTGTGAATTTTGGTATTGAAATTGTTTCCAAATTGGCTTGTTTTTTGTTTGTTTAAAAAGTCAAATTAGGGGTTACTTAATTTTATTTATGTAAATTCAATGTAGTTCGCAATGTAAAGCCCAACCATAGATTAACATTACAGAAAACAAACCAGTGACTATTTATATGAAGGTTGTTATGTGTAATAAATCTCTCAATGGTGGTGGATTAACTATGCCCAATGGATGGCTTGCATTTAACCCTTTCGTTTCCTGCAGGCAAGTATCAATTGAGGAGGGCGAGAGGAAAGCCAAAGAGCTAAATGTAATGTTTATAGAGACAAGTGCTAAAGCAGGCTACAACGTTAAACAGGTGAGTGTGTGTGTTTGGTCATGCCGCTCACTCTTATTTTACTGCTGTGGCTGATGCAGATATTCATGTACTCATATACGTATATTCATATTAGAGATGTACAGGATCCAAGATCCGGTTCCGGATCTGGCAGGATAATAGGGTTTTTCGGACTATCCGGATCCGGCAGGATCTTAAGCAGTGGATCCGGTATCCGGCAGTTAGCTAAAAATCAGGATCTGGGGCATCTCTACTTTTTACGTAGCCTAGGCTTTTCAGTCAGTCTTTCACAACCCCAATCGCTGCATGGAGTGAAAGCCCTTTGGAAGCGGCCGTTGAAGGCAGTGTGGCAGTAAGCCAATGAGTCTTTAAAAAAAAGTTTTCACCAACGTAATAAAAAGGGCCCACGTGTGCGAGTTGGCTATGTGTTTCAATCCTTTTGTAGGATCCGGAATCCGGTTCCAGTTCAGGATCTTAAGCAGTGGATCCGGTATCCGGCAGGATCCTAAAAATCAGGATCCGGTGCATCTCTAATTCATATCCTCATATACATATGTTCATATATGAATATAGATTTATTAATTTTGAGTTATTGTACGATCTCCCCAGGCACCTGTAATGGCACTAGGTCATTGGTGTGCCAGGTTGGCCTAGACTTCCTCCAGAGACTGGATCGCAACAGCCACAGCAGCAAAGAGAGACGCGGCAAATGTCTTTCACTTGTGTATTTATACTCTTTGTGTTTGTGTGTTTGTTTGTGTGTGTACGTTGGTCTGTACGTGGGTGTGTATGTATGTGTGTGTGGGTATTTCCATCTTCTGTTGTCACAGACAAATAAGCACTGAGGAGGGCGAACAGAGAGCAAAGGAACTCAGTGTTCTGTTTATCGAAACCAGTGCAAAGACAGGATACAATGTCAAACAGGTAGCGGGTGTGTTGCTGCATGCATGCGAGTGTGCCGTGGCCGACGTCTGGCATTTTAATTCAGCACGTACTGTATGTCCACTATCACGCTTGTTGCGGCTCGCCTGGACCATTACACTGCTCTAGCTGACCGCCATTGAATGGTGCTTTCAAAATGGGGCCAATACAGGACTTGGTAATAATCACATTGATTTGGAATCTGATCTTGTGTTAATCGGTTTTCAAATTTGCATGGTAATGTTCTCTTGGTAAAATATCAAATCATGTTCTGCTCATATCAAAAATTGCATTGAACCTGCACAAATTGAAATGGTCTCTCTTGACAATGAAGTCTCTTCACAAAGGAAAAAAGAAAGGTGCATGCTTGTGCTAAACAAGGTCATTTTTGTAGTGTAGACCCATTCTGAAATCTGACATCACACCAACTACTGTGTAGGAAGCAGACATTTTTATTTATATTGTTTTGCCTTTATTTAACCGGGGGAAAATCACATTGAGAGAGAATTATTTTCCCCCCAATTGAACCGTAACCAAATCAGCAACACACAATTAATGTACAGTCATATGAAAAAGTTTGTACGCCTCTTGAAATTTCTTACATTTTGTCAAAATTGGTCATAAAACATGACTTATTTTTCCTTCTTGTGATTTCCGGGAAGATCAGACCATGTTTTATGACCAACTTTGACAGAAATGTAAGAAATTTCAAAGGGTGTACAAACGTTTTCCAATGACTGTATTGGGGGGCGGTTACGATAATAAAGGGCGTATTCACACCTACCTTGTTTGGTCCGACAGAATGACCAAAAGAACCAAATTTCCCTTGCTTCTGACATTTTGGGCTGAAAAAATACCATCGCTTTTGGATTTAGCACTATTTTCTGAATAGCTTAACGAGCTTAGGGCGTGTGGCTTTGTTTTGATCCACTTATTAAATTTGTTCATGAGCATCCTAGAGATGTATTCTACCAAAAAAATGTAGTGTGAAATCGAACCGCACCAAAAAAAAAAAATGATAACAATATTTGGTTCGGACCAAAGCAAGTGAACTATCAGACTTTCCTGGTCTAAGTACACCCTTAGACATGCCATTAGTACAGCGCACACAGTCAGTAGTCTTATCTGTATGTGGTGTCAGGAAGAAGGTTGATGATGCCCCCAGATGACACCATTTGAAGTGCTGAGTGTTGTGGCCTGTTTTCTTCTCTAATGCCTATGCAGATTTCTCTAAGGAACACTAATGCACGTCTTTTTTAAAAATGCAAAAGCCTATGAATCCACACAGATCGCAATCCAAAAATGAAGCCCAACAACAGCTGTTGGTGTTAATTAAGTTATAATTCGTAGAGGGTGAGCAGGTGATGACATGGTTATTAGTATTTTTTGTAAATTTGGTGTGGCTGCTGGTAAGGGAATTGTGATGAACTGAAAGTGTGAAGAGATTTGCATGCTGGATGTGTTGATATGATGGTGTGTGTTGTGTGTGTGTGTGTGTGTGTGTTGTGCGTGTTTGTTTACTTGAGCACTGACTTGTTTGTGTTCTTCCTGCAGCTGTTCAGGCGCGTGGCTGCTGCTCTGCCTGGTATGGAGAGCACTCAGGACAAGAGCAGAGAAGACAGTATCCTTCCTGTGTGTGTGTGTGTGTGTGTGTGTGTGTGTGTGTGTGTGTGTGTGTGTGTGTGTGTGTGTGTGTGTGTGTGTGTGTGTGTGTGTGTGTGTGTGTGTGTGTGTGTGTGTGTCTGACAAGAGTTCTTGTCCTGTTCTTGACCTGGGCTACCGTTCTCGAAACCTTCGTTGCTAACTAAGGTAGCAACTAACGACCCAGCTGCGACAAAACTGTTTCTGGAACACTTCGTTCGGACTTACAAAGTACCAATGTTTACAAGTAATGTAGTTAGTCGTTCGTCCGATGTTGGTGCGAACGACGCAGGTGTTCCTGCAAAACGAAGTAGGGGCTGTTCGTTAGTACTACTGTCGGAATTGGAACGACTAGCATGGTTAGCTAGTTCACCTTTGTTTTGGGAAGCACATCACTCTTGCTCGTGGTTTGGGGCGGGTTCAGGCAGAGTTCAAGCAACATCGATCGATTACTGCCACCAAGTGCACAAGCCTCCGACCCATACTACACCAAATGTCTAGTCATGTTACGAACAGGGCTGAAAAAAACCCCCACCAACACAATATTCAAATAGGAGATAAAAATTTTGTCCAAATATAGTAGGAAATTATATGTTCCACTATCGTGCTTCACGAGCTCCGATCAATCAAAGCTGCGCCAAAAAAAGAACCGTTTGATTACCATCGGGATTTGAACCCACACCAAAAGCAGCATCTCGCATGAATGCAGATTATTTAATTGCTCACATATCTCCACACATAACAAAGCCAATAGCACATTTTGATTAAACTCCAACAAGCATAGGCTACATGGAAATACATGTAGCCTATAAGTTGCCATTGCGAAATGCGCTGTTCACTATTATTTTTAAAAGGCACCAGTGTGCGGTGATCCTTCTTGTAGGCCTATTCCTTGCATTGTAGGCTATGTCTTAGTCCACAAGAACTCCAAACTACATCGTAGGCTACAACAAGTTAAAAAATGGACATTATGCAACTGCCCTAGTATGTTGAAATAGTGCGTAATGGAAAGGCACTCGGAAAGGCGAGCGTGATGACAAGAATAGGACACTTCTTCGCGTTACTAGGTCTTATGTCATAGCATTCATATTCTTCTTTTCATTTCAATTCTACTATTGTAATACAAGTCTGTCACAAGCAGCCGGCCAATAGGCTACTGTTAAAGCAAATGTTGTTTCAGCAGTGAGCACACTCCAAATAGCGCCATGGCCCATGGCGCACGAAGTGCAGTGCAGTCAGGGGGATCAGAAAACAACACAGCGCATCGTGTCATTCTTTCTCTATCTGTGTAAATTGGGCCATCGTTTTGTGTTTTTGTAAAATACAGGTGAAAAGCAATTTGACTTGGCCTTAATGTGACTGCGTGCGTGGCTGCGAGGCAAAGACTCTCCGATGCCAGAGCTCCACAAGCGCGCCCAACAGCACGCGTGGATCGACCAATTTACGCACACACACAGAGGTTGGATAAACAGTTGCGCAGAGGAATAGGCACCTGCGCTTAATGTATCTTACTGAGGGAATCGAAATCTTGTCACACTGAAAATGCCTTCGCGCTTACCATTCACCGCCCATTGCTCTTCATTGATGGTGATGTGTAGACCGACATTTGGTTACTGCATTTAATGGGGTGGATTTTGGGGATATGATTGAGTTAACAGGTCTTTTCCGACGTTGAAGGACTTTGATTGTGCCATGTTTACAGACATTAACGGCCCCTTCCATAGGTCCCTTCCTGCGCGTCTTTAGGCCTATGTACAACGGCAATAATGGCAGTTCCACCCGCTTACGTTGCGCGTAAAGACGCGTGCAGACTGGAGAATTAAATAAACATTCTGATATGTTTTATTAATTCTCAAGCGTAATTTCAGTTATCATTTCAAGCAGCATTTAACTGCAATCTGCCTGGCCATGACCTGTTGAAAGTGTTGCGTTGCGCGTGAGAATGACTTCGCTTGCCGTTCTGGAAAAAAGATGTGTTGGGTGGTTATTATAGTATATTCACCGGGGATTGAACTCACGCCTCCGATAAGGAAACGGCAAACGTGTGTGAAATTCCGACATTCTAACCACTCACCCACCAGCCGTGCTTCCATATTAGTGGTAGGCTATAGCCTACAATATTAAACATTATATGCAAAACCTAAGTAAAAATAATACATGGTGGATTGTAATGTCGCATTTGGTAACTGCAGTTGAAGAGGGGTGAAGTCGGGGACATGATTGTGTTGACAAAGATTTGTGGACTTTGATAGATGTATAGCCTGAATTTGACAGGCACTGTGTGGTACAGCGTCACTGCTTTGCGACAAATGCACCCGAGCTGAGGCGAGACACTCCGAGCATTTCCGACAACTTCATCGTGCGTCTGAACTTACTTGGTTGGAATTTCATCGCACTTACTTCGTACCTACATCGGACCACGTTGGTCTGAGGGTTTCGAGAAATCATCGTTGTTGGTTAGTTGTTGTGTCGGACTTCGTTCGTACTTACTTGGTCCGAAGGCTAATTTTGGTCGGATTCGAGAAATCCACCCCAGGTTCACCTCAGTCGTAGGAAACTTTGTGTGTGTTTACGGTTTGTGATTGTGAGGTAGGCCTACAATAAGCACAACAGTATTCAAGCTTTTCGAAATTGTAAAAACTATGGGCGCAAACAAGATTGTGATGAAAGAAAGTGTTTAGCTGTAATGGTAATGAGTGAGATGATGTGTTCTCCCTTCCAAAAGTTACCAAAGTTTCCAAAGACTTTTATTTAATCAAAGAAATACCTACCCAGGTGAAAAACCCATATACTTAAAGTGTACTTTTTTTGACCGTACTTAGTACAAAGTGTACTATTTTCGGCGATTTAAAGTGCGCTTCATGCACTATTAGTGCGCTGAAGCACTACTAAAGCAGTACTTCAGCACACTTGCAGCACACTGAGGATGCTAAATTGGCACCGCTTTTGGAGAACTTTAAGTGCACTACAAGCATACTTTTGAAAGTATGCTCCAGACACGCTTTTCATGCATTCGTATGGCATTAAGAGTGTGCTTGAGTATTGAGTTACTAGAAGTTCAATAAAAGTATATTAACTTCATGCTTCTTTGGACTACATTGGAACATTTTAAGTCTGTAAAAAGTATATCATATTAAGTATTGTAAATATATAACAGGTATGCTTGAAGTATATTTACAGTACACTCCAAAGTACATGAAATAATATAAATGTAATATTACTATCCATGCTGGTCCTCAGAGCTTGTACATTACACACAGCCACATGTCACAGTAGTGATACAGTATGCATACCTAGCAGGACTGACATTTACAATCATTGCATTGTTACAGATAATCTAGATACACATTTCACTTTATTTCATTCTTGGTCCACCTTCCTGCAGTTGATCACTTGGATTGATCACTAATGGTGACCCTCTATTAGGAGTGGGCGGTAACCGCGGTATAATATCGTGTGCGGTATTTTTTCATCAATGATAGAGATTTTGTGACATACCGTCTACCGCAATAGCACATTGCATCCTGCACACTCGCAGAGGAATAACAGCAGCACAGGCATTTCATTAAAAACTACTCAATACAAAATGTGTAATGTAGGCTACAATTGTTTGCAATTGTATGTGATGCCAAAACATTTCAATTCTGGAGTGTAAATTTACTTTTAAGGCTGTATGAAAAGCAAGCTCACTAGCTAACAGCCCAAGTTATTCATTTCATTGCAGTAACAAAGATGTGCTAACACTTGCCTTACATTTTAAGGCATTGCACCAGGCTCAATAACGGTGTGTTACTATGCCCAGTTGAGAAAATATCATTCATGGTATCTGACTATTATAGATTAAAAGTTTAAAAAGGTGTTTTCAAATTATTTGAATGACAAGAATTCCCACATAGATAAAACAACGTCTGACCAGTCATTTCAAAAAATAAAATGCAAAAAATGGTCTTTTGGTCATTTAGCCACAAAACGCTTAATTTTTTCAGATTATACACAAATGTACAATACCGTGATATATACCGTGATCTATGCCGTGGCTAAAATTATACCGAGGTATACATTTTTGGCCATACCGCCCACCCCTACCCTCTATTCTTTGTTTGAACAACTAGTTCCAACTTACTTCCCACCATGACATTATGGGAAGTGTGAGCCTATATATACCAGAACATATACGTGGCCATCATAATGACGGTGGGAACATGGTCATTTTTTGTGTACCACTTTAAATTTTTAAAACTCCTACAATAAACACAGAATATAACAATGAGTAATATTTTCATGCAAACCAAAAATATTCCTTCAGGATAAATGGCTTTCTGTTTGAGAAATTTAGCTCCAAGAAGTGCATTGCATGATGGGACATGTATGATGGTGCATGATGGGTAAATGCACTTTGTGTGAGCACACTTTGAAGATATTTGGGTGAAGTACAATCATGGTGCACTTAGAAAAAGTGTACTTGCAATATGTTAAAGCGATTTACTTTAAAGCGCACTATAGAAAATCACACTTCAAAGACATTTGGGTGAAGTGTAATCATATTGCACTTTAAAAAAGTACAATTGCAATATGTTATTAAAAAAAAAACTTTTAGTAAGTTCACTATTAGAACATTATTAGTATATTCCTCTAAATACACTTTAGCCAAACATCTTCGAAGTCCACTTGAAGTATGGTTCGCTAAGTGTACTTTCTTTGAGAGCAACTTAATTACATCTAATTTTAAGTACACTTTAAATAAGCATATTGTAAACATACTTTTTCTTCGCACAAAAAGCACGAGTGCACTTTTAACATGCTAAGTACACTTCAGTCATGCTTTTATTGTACTAAATTGAACCACTTTTTCACCTGGGTATACTGACTTGGAGAGCTTGTGGATTATCACTGTGTGTGTGTGCGTGCCCGTGCGTGTGTGCGCGCGCGCGTGTGTGTGTGTGCGTACGTGTGCGTGCGTGTGCATGTTGTGTGTGTGTGCACGTGCGTGTGTGCGCGCGCGCGTGTGTGTGGGTTTGTGTGTGTGTGTGTGTTGTGTTGTGTGTGTGTGTGTGTATGTGTGTGTTGTGTGTGTGTGTGCTGTGTGTGTGCGTGTGTGTGGTGTTGTTGCACTAGAGATGCATGGTGCTGTCCAGTGATCTGTGTAATGTACTGTGTGTCCTTGACTGGTGTCTTCAGTGGTGGACATCAAGCTGCCTGCAGACTCCCCGGAGCAGCCCATCAGCGAGAGTGCCTGCTCATGCTAGGCCTTCGCCGACGCCACCTTTACCACTCCCATTCTCTCTCTCTCTGGATCTCTCTATCTCTGTCTCTCTCTCTCTCTCTCTCTCACCGCCTCTGTCCATCTCTCTTTCTCTCCCTCCTTCTTCTCTTTATATCTCCTTCTTACATACACTCCCTCTCTTTCCTTCTGTCTCTCTCCTGCCTCTCCTTTTCTGCTTCTCCTGGTCTTTTCCCCACACTATGAACTCTCTTCACCCTTCTCTCTTTCCCTCTTTTCTTTCTCTTTCTCTATATCCATCCCTCTCTCTGGTGGTCCTGCTTTCCTTGATTTGTGTTTTTTTTGTCGGGTTCAGTATCGCTGCTTTCTCCAAGGCTGGCATCACCCCTCCCCTCCCCTCCCTCGGATGCGGTGTCTGTCCAGGGGGGGTAAAAGAGAACACTACCTGTCCAGCGTCTTCTTGTCCTCGTTATGTCCTGCCCACTCACTCTGAAGACCTTAAGCTTAAACAAGCACAAAACGTACGTGGATGTGAATGGTGTTGCTTCTTCTATCTATCTATTCTGTTCTTTTTTTTTTTCTTCCTCCTGTTTCAAGTTCTTTTCCTGGCTTCTTTTTTTGCTTTTGTGTCCATTTTGTTTTCCAAAAGAAAAAAGGTTGTCACTAGGTTGTTTTTGTTTTCTTTTTTGTTTTTTTTTGCATAGCATGGGAAAGCACTGTGTCATGTTGTTTGTTGTGCGTGTACCATGGTGAGTGCGTACCCAACTGAGACGCCACACAGCACAGAGCACTTGGCATGAACGTTGGCCATGGATTGTTAAATTTCCAGGACCCACACTGCATATGACGGCACAGCACCTGTGCTGATTGTAATGCCTTTAGCTGAACACCCACATTTAAGTTAGAATCACCACTACACAGTGTCGTTGGCAAGGGTCCCGCCGATTAGGTTGCTGAGATGCAAGGGTTCAAACCCAGAACAGTAACTTTCAATGCAGAACACACATTAGGATTGCACCGCATTGTGGACCTTTTGGGTTCTGTTTGTCCCGCACTGGGCTGAATGGCCTCTTGTTCGGTGTTTCAGCTATTGTTCTGTAAGAAATGGTGTCACTTTTCTTCACTGGTGAAGAGTCCCCTGTACAAAAGAAGACGAACATTCAAAACTTTGTACAGATCTGCCCCCTACCTGTCAGGTACAGAATTACACTCAGTGTGTGACTGCAAATGGTGAGAGTAAAAGCGGACTCAGACAGAAAGTCGGTCAGAGTAGACAGAGTCCACATCAATGTTAAGGAGGGAGTGTGTTTACAAAAGGTGGTTTTTCGGTGTGACTCCCATAGTGTAAGCCACTGTGTGGCCTATGAGCTCACGAATGGATTGGCTAGCTAGCTATACTGCCATGGCAACAAGATGAGTGCTCGGTGTACTTCCTGGTCAGAACAGTTCCCAGAATTCACCTTTCTTTGCTCTGCTGCCATTTCCTCACATTTTTTCCCCCTTTTTGGTCAAGACTTTTCACATCTTGTTCAGATGAAATAATCTATAGATTTTAAGAGTATAGATGGGGAGAAATGTATGCTTTTAAAAGAAAAAATGGTAGATGTTAATAGGACTTCTTTTGTATATTGGGGAAGCGTTATACATCTTTACTTATATCAGATATTATGCAGCCATGCCTTCTAAGTGTTCGGTTTTTGTAGGGCTTCCATGGGTCTGGTCATTTGTTAGCATTGTAAAGTTTGATTTTCATGTTATATCGATTCTTCAGATAGATTTTTTTTCGTTTGTTCTTTTTTTAATGAGAATTATTTAACATGTTTGTTCTGTCAATCATGTTATTATATTTATTTGTACTGGATCATGTCATGCTTTTTATTAATGTTAGCACATTTTTTTTCCCTTTTTCAATGTCCTGGCCCAAGGCAAAATCACTGACTATGCTTAATTATATGCCACCTCCCAAGATCCCAAATACAAAGAAATGTAAAAAATTCTCTCTGGAAACATGTCGTGCAATGTGTGGGGTTTTTATATCCTCTGGAACAAGATCCACCGTTATCATTTAGTCGTCACATTACTAATTTGTCCTCCTTTTCCGTGTCATGATTTTTGTTTGTTTGGACGGATTTTAACGGTCACTGCTGTGTGCTGATGTGGTGGTGTGCACAAAGGCCATAATTTGCACTGCTAGATATTGTGTCTCTTTTTGACATCCCTAATAAAGATCTGTATTTAGTAACTCTGGACACTTTGGTTTTCTTTCCTTTCTAGGTGAATACATGTTAAAACCTTCACGTGCTGTCATTAGCTGAGAACAATATTTAGACTTTTCAGAATTGTTGACCCCTTCCCAAGTTGTGTGCTGATATGATATCCCACATATCCCACAAACTGGTGTTTTTTCTCCCTTTGTGCTGCGCTTGCAGGCAAAAGTAAGGATGTGCTCTTTCATATAGGGTCTCTTACAGTGTGCAACAGAAAAATAAATGTGCAAGTCAGATTTGTTGATTATTTTACTTTAACCACTTTATTACACATAAGAAAATGTCTTGTAAGAAGTCCATAGTTACTACAATCCTTGCAGTTATCCACAGTATTCAGTGATTTCTGCTGATCTGGACTACAAGTTGTAACAACTCCCAAGATTTCTGTGTAGCTTGTCATCAATGGTTATTTGAAGAACAAAAAAACCTCAGGCATTTGTAAACTAAGACTTAAGTTCATGAAAATATAAACATTTGTCGGTTTAAAAAAACAATGGAAAAAAATAAAACAAATGGTCTCAATGAAGACTAGGGAGCGGGTTGTGTGCCCATAGTTTTGTAAATTAATTTAGAAATTGTCAACCCAATTGTACATGCTTTTTATAAGCTCAGTACATATTGGTTTTTCTTTCCTATCTAGCTCTGGCATTAGAATTGGTATACAGAACAGAGCTCATCTGTGTATGAAGTTCATAGTGCTTCAAAGATTAGATCAGGATAACTGCAGCCAAAATATTCACTGAGAACATCTGCCACGTACAGTTCTACTAACACAAAAACAGATTTGGTCCTCTGTGGACAAAATCCTAATACAATATAGTCAAGGCATTTAGAGGAACTGCTGCTGATCAGATCAGAGTCAGATTCAGACTAGATCAAAGGGCACCGCTTCCAAGGGGTTGATGGTGGACTATGCTGCTGTAACTGGGGCCAAATATAATATTAGGTACTCTGTAGCTCCCAAATTCTTGCAGTGGCCCTACAAACCCAGGCAGAAGCGCTACATGGTAGAATGTTATTCCGGGTTGCCAGATTGGCCAATCTCCCACCCAATTGGGCTGTTTAGGATGGCCATCTCTGGGTACAAGGACATTGGGCAGGATTTTCTGTAGATTAATGGCCATAGAAATCAATAGAATTTAGTTAAACTCGGGCTGGATTTAGTGCCTCCAGGCAGTTTTTGAACATTCAATGGACAGGAAATCATAAGTTATATCTGGCCATCCCCTCTGGCAGCAGTGTACACATTCAGGGCATGTATCAGCAGAGTCCTGGAGATGGGGGGAACTTGAGTTTCCCTGGCTGAAGATGTTAGGCAGAGCAATATGTCCTACTTGATGGTACTCTGAGTTTATAGGAGCAAAGTGGTGATCTGATCTGGACTTGGTTGAAGGTGCATGTTATTAAACCTGTGATTGCCATTTCTACAAGTCATGGTCCTCATGGTTGGACCTTGCAGGAGAGGGTGGGTCTCCAACTCCCCTTTACGCAGACTGCATGAAGTGGGATTTCTTGGTGCCCTCCAAAACTCCCATGCAGTTGCTGTTCCAGGGAATGTCTGGTCATAACCCATCTCTGTGCTATCTGGAGTCTTTGGTGTGTTGAAGAGGGTATACCAAGAATCTGGTTCAGGAGTAAACCAGGTTAAGTTAAGAGGTAAATCACCTAATAGAAGAGCCTGGAGTCCTCATTGTCTTAAGAACCTTATTGTCTTAACCTGTTTAACTCCTGAACCAGCTTCTTAGTACAGGCCCTTGGTCCTGTGAGTGAGCGAGGCGAGGCAGGGAGTCCTTCCTAGCAGAACCAGAAGGGCATCCAGAGGAAAGAGCGCATGGCGGCGCCCGCTGCCATCCCTGCTAGCAGCCCCAGTGCCACCGACTCCCCAAAGCCATCGTCCCCTAAGCCACACGAGTCATGGTGCACCCACACGTGATGGGTACCTGGGCCTGGAGGAGAGAGAATGAATGAATGAATGAATGATTTATTTTCTCTTCACACCATCATTTTGACTTTTAATGACATGTCATTAAAAGGTATAGTGGTATGGAGAGAAGGGTACCCAAGTCAAACTAAATATAAGCTTTTAAGCTGGGTCCAATGGTACAGTTGATAAACTGGTATTGTAGCAAAGATAAAAAGAGAGAATGAAGCTTGCAAATGAGGACCGAGGTAAAAACAAACAAACAAATAAAAAACAGTTATCTACTGTAGCCATCTACTTTATTGTAGACCCTCATGAAAAGCTTTTCCTTTAGTTCAAATGCACTGAAAATAGTCATAATCCATGTACAGAAGGGCAATGCACAAAGAGTCTACTGTAAACTACTGTCTGTCAGAGCTAAGTATAAACACGGGTAAGATCATCTTAAGGGTATGTCAGTTAGGGGTAGTAAAATGAATGAAGCCTTTGCTTACCTCCTTGAGTAGATGCAATGTATACATTGTTGTGGCCGTCCACTTCAAGCCTCTGGTAGGTGTCGCTTTCGGGATCATACACCACAACCTAAAAAAAATGTTTTTGACACATTAGTGAACATCTGTGTCATTGGAACGGATATGGCCAGACCATGCTGAAGCGGCAATGTTCCCCCCAAAAAAACATTCATTGCCATCTCTTAAACTGTCCAATTGGTATAAATTCACAAGCCGAGAAGTGATTTTTTAAACAATCTTTAAATAATAATAGTACACATAAATAAATATGGAATGCTATTTTGTAAATTGGTATAAAATATAATAGTACACATAAATAAATTCAGACTGCTATTGTGAAATTGCATGTTCCTAGACTATGTAACAGTTGAGCAGACATAAATGTTTTGGATATTATAAACGTATCATAAGATGCCGATAGCTGTTGTCTTACCGTGGCTCTCCTGGCCTCCATCATGGTAAGTTTCCATGCCCTGCAACATTACAATGGTCACGCATTAGTTAGTTTAATATTTCATGTCGCAATTATTTCACCACTCATCATTGTCATTAAATTATTGTTTAGTAAAGTGTGTGTGTGTGTGTGTGTGTGTGTGTGTGTGTGTGTGTGTGTGTGTGTGTGTGTGTGTGTGTGTGTGTGTGTGTGTGTGTGTGTGTGTGTGTGTGTGTTATGGACTTACAGTGCCTCGTCTTCGCTGTTGGCACACAGGACAACATCTGAGCCATCTCTCATCGTGGCCACCAACAGGTTCTCCTTGGGATGGCTGTCTGGCGGAGTCACTCCTGTGTGTGTGTGTGTGTGAGAGAGAGAGAGAGAGAGAGAGAGAGAGATAGAAATATCTGGGTCAGGCACAGGCATAAGCACACTCTCTCAGTCACCTTTGACCTTGTTGAATGTGTGAGTAAATAGCAGAAGCAGGTCGTACAGTCTATTGATAGGATTTCCCCCTCTTGATGAGAATGCTTTATGCATCAATATTTCGAAATGACAATCCATAGAGATGCAGGACATGAAGTATCAGACTGCTAAACTGTGTATGTACTCTGTAAAGCTTTGCCTCTTGCTGTTTCCAGAGAGGTAGATGTTGATCTAATGGGATTTTTTTTACAGACCTGGTCTATCTATCTATCTATCTATCTATCTATCTATCTATCTATCTATCTATCTATCTATCTATCTATCTATCTATCTATCTATCTATCTATCTATCTATCTATCTATCTATCTATCTATCTATCTATCTATCTATCTGTCTGTCTGTCTGTCTGTCTGTCTGTCTGTGTGTCTGTCTGTTTGTCTCTCTGCATGTGTCTGTCTATCTGTCTGTCTGTGCCCGTATTTTGTTAGTTTTGTCTGTTTGTCTGCTCACCTGTGCACTCCAGTCCTGATTTGACGTTGATGCAGCTGTTCTTGAGGCAGACGCGTGTGATGTAGTCCTTGCGTGTGTCTGACTTGTAGAACATAAGGCTGCCGTCCATCCACAGGTCACACCAGTTGAGCTTCCAGCGCTTCAGCATGGGGGCTGGGGGAGGGGGAGAGAGAGAGAGTCCAGCATTTACAACAGGTAAATAACAATATCAACATCAACAACAGGTAAATAACAACAACATCAACAATATTGTTAAATTACTTTTTTACTATCACTCCTTGTGTATACAGTATTGTACAACTTTCCTTGCTATTGTATTTTGCTGGTACTTGAACACATGCCACTTTTGACTACTTTATCTTGCATCTTGTTGTGGCCTTGGCTTTTTTCATCTTTCTTGAAAAGGAAGCTGTATAATGTCAAGAAAAGTCCTGAATCTTCCTTCTTGACCAAATGCTGGGGTGAGTTTCTCAAAAGGGAAGTTGTTAACCTGTTAGCAACTTCGGTAGTTGCCAATGGGAAGATGCATTGAAAGCAACGAAGTAGCTAATGTAGTAAGCAACTTTGGTTTTGAGAAATTCACCCCTGAACGCAATAGTACACAGTAGGTGAGGAGGGTTTGTGACACCCAGTGCCTATTTGTCAACTTCTTCCACCTTCTTGACCATCAGGCCTGTGTGTAATGGAATGATTTTACAGCACAAGAGGCCATATATTCACCAGGAAAAAACCTCTTGCACATATCATATATTTCAGAACATCTGACCATATTTTTGTCTACTGCAGTACATATTCAAACATATTGGTGAAAGTTGAGCGCACCACAGGTGACTATACAACGCAAGCTAACTTTTCAGGAATACCGGTAACTCGCATCACTTGAAACTACATATCCATTGCCTTCATCTCCTCCCATTCTCAATAACTTTTCCACGTCGCCATTAATTCATGGACCCAATACTTTATTATTTACTATTCTACACAGCAGAGAGCAGTTACAATCTTCATTTCACTGCCAATTGTGCCAGCACTAGAAAGCATGTGACAAATAAAAGTCTTCAATCTTGAATCTTGTACGTGGACGGTGGAGTATCGTTTAATATAGCCTAGTCTCTATGTGTGGTTGATAGAGCACACTCAGCACTAGTGTAAATCCAAGGTTGTATGCCAGGCTTAAGGACAGTTCAGCCCTGGAGGAGGGCGCAGGAGACCACCCGGGTTCATCCTGCTGGCACGGGATTAGACCCTGCCTGCCATGCCAAGATCAACTTTAGTGACTATAGTAAGTAAGCCACAGCGGCCACAGGCCAGAAGCCAGACACCACAGCCCTTGTGGTGTGAAGAGGGGTGTGGTCTACAGTAGGAGACACTGATTTTGTACCATGTTTTCTTGACTGGATTTAGACAGGACTTGACTTCCTTGGAGGGTCCAGCTTACAGCACCTTGGAAGTCTCATGGTAGTTGCATGGTATGAACTGTTTGCAGGGGTGACTCGCACACAGATTTTTCTGTGTGCGAGTCACCCCTGCAAACAGTTTATGTCTACTTGACCATCGCACCAGAGCTAAAAGGACGTGTGTCAAGAGCGCAACTCATTTTTTGCTGAACTCTAGTTGCATGGTATGCCATTGTTGTTGTTTACATGGTGGTAATTGATAAATAAATAATGAGACTCAGCTCGTGAGCGCGGAGTTTTCTCCTCTTTAAGCTTGTTTCTTTGCGTTTTTTCGTGCACCCAAAGTTATTTATTTTACTCTAGAGGTTGAGTGCGCCCACTGCTACACTTGAAGTTGCATGGTAGATGGTATGCACATGAAGCAGGTAAAATTAAAAGGCTCCTACTGCACAGGCCCACTCTGCAGAGCTAAATGACTTCCCTTGCCGTCATCAGAATTAGAAGTGGAGAAGCCTCTCGGTAGAACAGAGGAAACCTTACTACCACAGTACAACACTACTGTAATGTTACACATCAGAGTAGTAATACATTAGTAATACATTATGACTTGGTCATTGTCATTCTGGTAACAGCACATTTCTAACGGTCTTGCCGCCACGTCTTACTGTAATGCATTTTAACTAGGATGACCTGGATGAGTGAGAACGTTCAGAGACACAAAGCAGATATAGCTAGCTGTAGTCAGAGCCCTAGAGGCTCTGGCTATAGTCTTTTGTAGTGGGGTAGGTAGGGTAGGGTATATGTGTACCTCAGGTGGCTTTGGTGCCAGTACTGACTCACTGGAGAGCGCCACACAGCGCTGACACACGGAGAGCTAAGCTGCTTACTGCCCAACTGAAATAAGACAGCACTTTCGTAACCAAGATTGTCCCTTAACCACCAGCATAGGACCCTCAGGGGCACTATTTGTTTTGTAATATGGACAAGATGATGTCCATGATTGTTGTTATTTACTGACATTGTCTTACATAGGACGGGGAAATAGTTTCTCATCATCACATTATCCTTGTTTCAGTTTCTCAGTAGGCCTAATATAAACAAGCACATAATATCCCAAAGCCTGTTTCTTGATTCTGAACAAATGTCTGTCATCTGATTACTATATGTTCATTGTTTATGCCATAACTGTCAGATTGTAGCTACTGTCAGGTTTTTTTTTTACACAATTCGTTGGCACTTTTCATTACACTTCAAGGTTTCGATTGCGAGATCATCGGCCTACACTGATCCATACCATTAGAAGACACCTAGCTGTAAGTGACAACAATCACAACAATAGCATTTCATTATTATGTATGTATCTGTACTGCTAATCCATTCGGATGATAACACAATCATTATAATCAAGTAATAAATACTAGACATTCTGCATTTAAATACTATCATATTATCTTATTGAGAGACTCACTTTTTCTCCACATCCATCCAGATTTCATCAGAGCCATGGTTTAGCTTCTGTTCAGGTGCAGTATCTTTCGAAGGCCTGTGTGAAATGTCGCCAGTTGTATGTCCCGTAATTAAAGTCCAAGCAGAATGTTTTCTTCTGCGTTGATGGGCAAGTGTGGCCTTTATATTCCCTCCTAGTTGAGGTGGGCGGGACCAGGGAAAGTTCCATGCAGCCGAGTGGGTGGCTGTGAGTGTCTTTCACCCGGGGGTCAGATGATTCTCTCTCTCTCTCTCTCTGTAATCCAGAGAGAGAGAGAGAGAGAGAGAGAGAGAGAGAGAGAGAGAGAGAGAGAGAGATGGGATGAAACCTGACAGATTATCCTGGATTAGAGGAGTGCACCAACAACTTCCACCACCAGGCTACCCACCCCAGCCTTGTCTGTTATCTATGTATGATGTCAAATACTGGAATATTCCACATCATGTATTCTATGAAACACACCTTTTTTCATTTTTTTTTGTTGGTCAGTCCACAGAGCCAGACTCAAGGTGAATTTCTTTGGAATTTGTACTTGTAAATCACAATGAAGTGCCATGTTTACACACACACACACACACACACACACACACACACACACACACACACACACACACACACACACACACACACACACACACACACACACACACACACACACACGCGCGCACACACACACACACACACACACACACACACACACGCACGCACAGAGATAGATAGAGATAGGGAGGGAGGGAGAGAAAGAGAGACGCATCAAGAAACAACCTAATCCCTGCTGGGTAATTTTATCCACAAAGTGTTTCAGTGGGTCACCTGTGCAAATGATTCTTTTTTTAGCCGATACAACTTCAGCCGACTCACATGTGTCACTAAACTTAGAAAGAGAGGGCTATATCAGGCTGGCTGACACACATTGGTTTGGGTACAGGTACATAAGAATTTAGATCACACTTTCTAGTAAGGTCTAGACTGAAGAGATCTTTCTAACGGTCATGGTGTCTGTTACACAACTGCTCCAACCACATAAGAAAGCAGTGCATTGTTATGTATTATTTTAGTGCACTGAAGATTGAAACCATCCCCTCCACATGTTTTTGAATACCGTATAGACATTATGGGTATTTAGCATATGACATGTGGTTTCTCAAATCACATCCTGATGTGTTGTTATCATAAATATATTACCGTAGAGCATGTACTTGGTCAACTTTTCTTTTTGTTTGGGGGGGGGGGGGTTATTGCATTTATTTGACAGGACAGTGAAGGTAGTGACAGGAAGTGAGTGGGGAGAGAGAGATGGGGAAGGGTCGGCAAAGGACCCGGGCCGGGTGTCGAACCCTGGTCGGCCGCATAGCAAACTACTACTTGCGCCACAGTAGGGCCACTTGGTCAACTTTTCAACTTCATTCTACTTTTTCATTCATTTCTTAGCCTTCCTTAGCGGTAGATCTGCTATGAGTACAGATAAAGGGCCTACTAATGACGATTTAATGAATGAATGAATGAATGATGATTGAATGAAACCTTTGGCCCAAAAGGAATTCTCTTGCATCCAGGTACAAAAAAATAGACACGCAGACTAGTACAACAATAAACAAGTCCTAACACACAGTACTTGCAGATTTCAAAATGTTAAAAATGTTAAAAAGTAGGCCTTGTCTAGTATTGTGGTACAGTAGTATATCACATGGCCTACTTTCTCTCCAAAAGGGGAGTAGTCCTGAGACAGCTATCTGTGGACTTGGTGGGCAGCATCACTGTCCGCTGTGACTGCCCATCAGACGTAGGGATAGGATCAAAGGAAAGCAAAGGCCTGTCTCTTCCAGGATGTACAATCACAAACGCGAGCAGATATGCCTCTCCTTTCAATCGAAAGCCCAACTGGGAAACACCACTTCCCATTGTCATTGTGACACAGCACTCCACCACAGCACACACGTGTGCCCCGCTAACTGCACACGACGAAATTGCATTTATGCCTCACCCGTGCAAAGGGGCAGCCAGCCCCCAATGGCACCCCAAGGTAGCAGTGCAGCAGTATGGTACCACGCTCAGGGTACCTCGGTCATGGAGGAGGATGGGGGAGAGCACTGGTGAATTACTCCCCCCACCAACCAGGTTGGGAGTCGAACCGGCAACCTTTGGGCTACAAGTCTGACGCCCTAACCGCTTATCCAGGGCTCTGGGGTATGACACAGGGTTTAACGGCAACAAATAGCCAGGCTCATTTGAAATGAAAGTCAAAGGGCATCAAAAAACACACTGCACTCTGCATTGCCTACCTTCATCAGACTGGCCGCTAGAGGGCAGTATTGGGCTACCTCGCAACACTCCCACTAGACTAGTTCTTAGATCCCATGTCCTGCGCAAAATTCCCAGTCGCCAGTCACCGACGTAGCGTTCTACCGGAAACCCCGCGCTCAATTTCCATTGCAAAGTTCGCTATTATGTTCCCCCCAGGCTGCACTTCTCAGCAGTGCCTGAACGAAGGCGTCTGAGCAGCACGGACCGACATGGCCGCCTGAGCTGTGTTTCCACAAAAGTGTGTTCCCTTTTGTGCGACTAAACTTGGGAATCTATCAAGTGCTGCAAAAGTTTTGGAGTTTTCGCGTTTTTAGGGGGATATAGCAGACAAGTAAAAGTTTACAAAATGCAGCCTCCACCGAGAAAGGTGAGTTTTCCCCCCACTTTCCCTTGTAACCATTCGGATGCATGAAATATAACATTGTTGCAAACCGTTTGATTGTCTCGACCCCTTTGTAACGCATCCGATAAAGTGTGTGTCTTTTGGAATTGCATGCACATTTTGTAACAACATGCAACATTTTCTAAGGATGAGCGTTGCATTAAACTGCTGTTGGGTATTGTTCAGTAGCTGTTTGTAATTTGCTACAGTTGGTTGGCAGGCTGCTTAGCAGAACAGGACACGGGGAATGTAGCTCTCACACAGTCGTGTTTGGAAATGTTTTGGCAGTGAAAAAAAATGCTGAATAACCATTCAACACCACAAATTGCAGACTAAAAGACGGACTACTTACATTTCGCAGACTATTTTAAAGTTACGTGGGGGAATAGCTGAAGTCACCCCATGTTTTTCTTCGTTTTAGGCTCATAGATCATCCCTTTCGAGACTTGCAGCAACAAACGGCCCCAGAGTTGACAGGGAATTGTGCGTAACAGTTTACTGTGTATTTTTCTAGGCACTTCCAAAATGATATGTTTGTACACATTTCTCCGGAGCGTTTGGTACAGAACAGTCCAAATTGGCCACCTTGTGCTTATGTTGGTCTTGTATGTTTTGTTATAAATAAATGGGTGCCCCAGGCATTTGCAAGTTCCAACGAGAATAACCACTATTACACTTATCTCTGTGTAATATAAATATAGCTACTGTGTGTTCGTCCAGATGTGTGGCAGCTAAATTGGTTGTTGAATTGTTGTAAATGCAGCTATAATAACTCTATTTCAAGGTAAGGCCTTCGTTTCTGTTTCGTCAGGCTCTGTCAGCTTTGTGAGTTGGCACTTGCACAGACAGCCTACGACTACTCTGATCAGTGCAATTGATCAGTGCACTTTTCCTGGCGTTTGTATGAGAGTTTAGAACTATGTAAAAAAAGAGAGAGCGTGTTTCTCCTCTCTGCCCTAGGCTACCTCTATAGGCCCATTTGAAACAGACCGTTATTACCTGTTTATTATCAACCGAGCCATCATCTCCTTTTCCCTCCGTAGGTGAAAGTCACTCAGGAGCTGAAGCACATTCACTCAGAGCAGATGAGTCGACTGCACGTGAAGCACCAGGCTGATTGTGACTTACTGGAAGACCTGAGGTAAGACAGTTCAGACTTATCAGACTACGGCTGGTCTGTAAGGTGTGCTTTAGGACTGTGCTCTGCAAGTGGACATGACATTAAATCACAAAGCTTCACAGTGGACATTACGTTTGTGTAAGATTGATGAAGCTACTTTGTATTTAACATGTAACACATGTGTGAGTTGGCCTACAACGCCAGCTTTTAAGGTTGGACACACACACATTCACACACGCACGCACGCACACACACGCACACACAGACACACACACACACACACACACACACACACACACACACACACACACACACACACACACACATCTAGATATTTGAAAACATACAGGAACTATGCTTGTGTCAGAAATCACCATAGAAATAACTACTTATTGTGCTGACATTTATGTGAATACGTATACTGTATGTGTAGTAAGACTAGAAAACATATTTGGTGTCACCTTGGTATTTTCACTGTTTCCTCATATCCAAAAGATGGACTTCACACCATAGCAGCTCATCATTTATAGTTGTTTGTCTTTATGACACATTCAATTTCATTTTCCAAGGTGCTTAACTGCTGCAATATTATCCTTGTTTTGGTTGTTGGCAAGGCTTCACAGTTGTCACCGGATAATACTGAGAACGAAGTTCCACAAGATAGAATATAACATGATCCTCTGCAGTAGGGGCTTGGTTTTTTTCTGTGTGTTGTGTTTGTCTGTCTGCCTGCCAGCATGCATGTCTGCATGTCTGACTGTCTGACTGACTGCCTGTTGATAGGTATGTTCATGTGTATAAGTTGATTAATGCATTGCCTTGGCTGTTGTTTTTGCTTGCAGGACCTACAGTCAGAAGAAGGCAGTATTGGAGAAGGACTATGCTCAGGTTGGTACTGCGGGTTGTTATTCATATGCACAAGATTTTATGAGTTTATTTGTGTGTATATAATAGTTATTGAATGAAGTTTGTGGAGTTTTTTTTTCTTTCTGAAGCTGTATTGACACCCAAATGGAAAACATATGGGAGGGTTGCACGTGACCTGTGGAAGGCCGACAGGCCGAAACGTTGTCACATTAAAAACTTGTTTATTTAACTCGAGAGTGTGCGGCACTTCTCTCCTCCTGCAAGGGTTGCTTTCCTGCACACTCGTTTATGAATTCGGAGTCTTCTATAATCACATTACTTCAGTTTTTTTCCCCTGCACCCACCTACTTCCAATTCATTCAGTCATTTCAGATAAGCTAATCAGCTGAGTGTAATGTAATATAATGCAAAGTAGTGCAACGGAAGCTTGTGTACAGCTCATCCATGTTGAAGATGATTTAGATGATTCATATAATACTGTGTGTATAATGTATATATTGGAAGACCGGAGGCTGTTTTAGAGACTCCTGTTGGAGTATTTGGTGTAATGTTGTACAATGAACACTTGTCCGCTAGGGCTGTAACGATACACTCATGTCACGATTCGGCTTGTATCACGATTCATGACCTATGGTTTGATACACCCCACGATTTCACATTTGCCAACATTATAAACTTTATGATTAAAAACTATGATAGTTTATAGGTAGAATAGGTTACAAGAGGCTACTAATAATTTTAAAACGTTTCTATATAATAATGATGATGCTTGAAAGCACTATCACTTTATATCCTGTGGTTGTTTTCTGGGATGATGTTAATGAAAACGTTAAAAGGGCGTATCACGATACTGCCTCCTTGTATCGCGATACAGTATCGTGATTTTGTGTATCACGATTTCTCGGTTCGATTCAATATCATTACAGCCCTATTGTCCACCCAGGTCAAAGAGGTCCAGATGAGCCTTACAATACTGTGCATTATGGGGAGACAGAGAGACAAGGGTGATGGAGGTTGCTTTGCTGGCTTTCTGCAGCAGTTAGGTTTATCGTTTGTCTTCTTGTTGCCCCTGTGTAATGGAGAACCATCGTTGTGGTTGAGTAGCCTAAGCACTGAGACACACGGCCACACCGAGCGCTGACTCTTTGACGTTGCAACCAGAGTAGAGTTTTCGCCTCTTAGAATCAGTTTCGAGGCTGTGTGAGTGGACTGTTTGTGTCCGTTTGTTACTCCTTGCATAATATGGCCATTGCATGTGCTTTGTTTTCTCCATACATTATTGAGGTGCCGGTCCCAGGTTCAGAAGCACTTCCCACACAGGACAAGTGACTTCACTGAGGAATTGTCAGGAGTAGAGCTCATTAAAATGTGCGAATTCTGTGCTGCTGTTTGGGTAAAATGTGTGACAGGGTTTCCACGTCTTGAACATGAGATTGACACTGCTCTGACCTCTGAATCCTGCATGGTAGCCACACACAGAGAAATGGAAGTACTTCTCTGTACCTACGGTTGTTGCAGATAAGTTTTAGATAAGTTGTAGATAAGTTGTAGATAAGTTGTAGATAAGTACAACACTAGCACATATTACAAAGCAGTTACACCAGTTATTCCATTGTACCTAATGAGGTGGCTAGACGTTTTTGTCACTGAAAAGAAAAACTAAAAAGAAAACCCCCAAATTTGACCCAACCAGCACAGAATCGGGTATATCGCTCTATAGTAACTGTAGACCAGTTACTCATCTACGTTACTTGTATAACTCAAGGAAACTATGGAAGGTTTTGTTTTTTACTAACTGCTTTTACTTTGGACACCTCTGCCTCCAAATCATATAGGCCTAGCAGTCTGTGCCTGGGACTGGGTAGTTGTTTTGAAGAACATATTGCACACAGGCTAGATTTGACTTGCAGCAAGGGAACAATAATAGTCTTGAACTGGAGGGTGAGTGGCCAGTAGACTCGTGCTGTCAGTGGCATATGACATGCATCAAGCTGTACCTTTCATCTTCCCAATGCATCATGTGCTGAAGGAATCAGAAAACATACAGTTACAAACGAACAATCACTGATTCTCGTGATTCGTACAATGTACAGAGCTTTTTTTTGTTATGATGTGCCAAATACAACTCTACATAGTGCATGTATCATCTCTGAAGTACCAGGGGAACTAGATAAATAGTTTGAATCATGTTCTCTGTTGTGTTGCCCTGTTGATAAGTGGAATGTGTCATCCTACTGTCAGTTCCAGAACATTCTTGATTTACTAATGAATAGTTCTTATCTATAGCGTATACCAGTGGGTTGCTGACATGTCTGTTTGCCGTATGCTTTGTTCTTAGATGTCCCTTTGGCACAGTGTATACTTGTTGTGCTCTGAAAGAGTCGTTTCTTCTGGTCATATCGTATACTTCATGCCTCATGGGTGAAGTGTCAGTGAAATGGCACTATGTAAAATACGACCTCAAGGGCACAGGAATATGAACTCACATCCTGTTTTGAAACTTTATTGCTGCAGTTGCTTTATTGCCCGTATCTGTGTGTGTTAGCGTGGCAGATGTTTCCTAGCAAAGCTTTGTCGTCACTCATCACCCTCTGTGGGCTGTTAGTCCCTATGCACACTACAATACCTGTGAGAAGCCCCATATAGTTCCCTTCTGATAAGCTTAACACTTCGTAGAGTGGAATAGAATGGAGTAGATTAACACAGACTAGAATTCCTTTTATTATTGCTATACACATGTACAATGAGAACTGTAAATAAGTGCAATGAGACTGGAGCATCCCACTTATTCAGTATACAGTGTATGGAACTAAGGTCAAAGTATGGACATAGCATGTAGGAATTGTAGTAAGATCAAAGGCTGTAGTGTGGTAGTAGCCTTTCATTCATGAGCTCTTTCCATTGGATAGTGGAGTTCATTTGTGACATTGAGAAGTGGTCCAATGATGTGACGTGATGTGATTGTCGTCACCCGTCCCTTGGCCAGTGCTCTTTGACCAGGCGTCAGGTAGACACGCTTGGCAGGATATTGTTTTACAGCGGTGCCAGACCTAATGGCCGTCTCTGTTGCCCATGGTGATGGCTTACGTGGTGACGCCACTGATAAGGTTTACACCAGAGAGATATACAGTATTTTATCTGTTTTCCTTTACTTTATATTACATTACATTTAGCAGATGTTTTTATACATTTTTTATATATATATTATATTTTACTAAAAAAATGAAAACTCAGTATTAGAAGAATCAGTAGCATACACAATGTGCAGAAATACAGTACATAAAATACTGTATATGAAATATTTATTATGCTTACTTCTACTGTAGTGTGCTCAGCTCTGGGCAGCTGTTAATTGTGTAGGTTGTAATCAGCTCTGCCTCTTCCCTCCTCTCTACCAAGGCTTAGTTTTTCTCACAACACAAGGGGTCATTTTAGCACGTAAACATAATCTCTATATTCATGTCATAGGTGATAGTCCCTGAAGTATTAAAGGATGCTGGTGAGGATCTCTGTCTGCTCATGGTCAGTTGGCAGGTTCACTCATCAAAAGTGGCGGAGTGTGAAGTCAAGATTAAAATAATTCTTTCACATTTTTAAAGTGCTGTTTCTAAGTTCTAAGTGGGCTTTAATGTTAGATTGCGGATCACATTTGGGCACATACACATATATTGTATGCTAATTGCACAAAATAGAGATCGTTGTAAAAGTAAATACATGGTGTAAGTACAACACTAGTATATGATATGACATAGCTGTTACACCATTTACTCCATTATACCTAATGCGATAGATAGACTGTGTTGTTACTGAAAAACACTTAAAACCGAACAAGGACCCACAAAAAAAAACTTGATCCAATTTGTGCAGTCAGCTGATCATAATAGGCCTAGTACACAGGTCTACGTGTTAGTCAGATAATTTATCTGTGTTGAAAGGAAACTGTGTTTATCTTTTTTTACTTGACTTGGGTGATGTCATAGTCCCTCTGCTGTAGTATTGTCGGGATGGATGTAGTGCTTCCTGTAGGATTTGCATATATTGCTTGGCGGTTGCTTTTACTGGAGCTGATATTTCCATCACAACTAGCATCACAACTGCAAAGTGACGTTACATCGCATTACATTTATCAGACATTTTTATCCAGCGATGTATGAGTGAGTGAGGACAGAAAAGCAGTAGCACATTAAGATAGATAGATAGCCTTTATTGTCCCCAATGGGAAATGTGTTTATTCGTAATATGTAGGGAAAGTTATTTGTTATTTGTAATATGTGGGGAAAGAAAGTGCATAAGTAAGAGTTGGTTTATTTTATTTTCATTTTTTATGAATTAAAACTGTTCTGATAGGTTGACAGAGTTGACCCTGGTCTTGGTGGTTCGGGTGGCTTGTTCAACTATTGAGGGACGATGACAGAGAACATTTGGCAAGAGGGATAGGAAGAGCTTTTAATGTCACACACACACACGCACACACACACACACACACACACACACACACACACACACACACACACACACACACACACACACACACACACACACACACACACACACACACACACACACACACACACACTACTTGGATGAAGAAGGCTAGACGGCTCATGCTGAAGGAGAGCATCATGGAGCGCGTTATGGAGCACCAGGTAAAGGGCTGAAAGTGGCCTCAGGTTGTTACTGGTTGCCTTTACGATCCTCCTTCTCACTAAGATCAACAACATCTGAGCGCCCAAAATCAGTGTGGCTATCTATGACTTATGCTAGACCCAGCCACTATGGATCTTACACATCTAAGAATCCTGGTCCTAACCTACGTTGACCCTATGACTCTACAATCTGTATCTATCTCTTCTTCCTCTGCCTTCCTGCTATTTCTGCCTCTCCTCTCTACCTCTCCTTTTAAATCCATCTCTAACAATGATGGGTTTTTTGCCATTTGTTAAGCACTTTGAGTTGCATGCCTTGTATGATACAGTGCTATACAAATACAATTATTATTATTATTATATTATTATTATGTTGTTTAGCAAGACACTCATGATACTTACAGTATGTGCCCTTCACATGGCAGTCTTCTGCTCTTGGTGTAGAAATGAGTGTGTGTGGATGACGGGCATTGGAGTGTGTGATGCTTTGGGTCAGTCTGCAGAGTTTGAGAAAAGCGGCATGTAGATATTCAGTCCATTTGTCAGTGTTTGAATATTCATTTTATTATAATCGTGTTTATTATAATCGTTATTATAAAGGCATGTTTGCATTGTAATTGATAAGCATATCCTTCTATATGCTGGGAAGGCTTTTTATGTAGCTCAATAAAGCACACTGTTTCACTAGTGGCACACTGTAATAGTAATTGAAAAGACTTATCTACCATAGTACTACAGTACTACGACATTACACAGAGCCTTTAGTAATACATTACGAGTTGGTCACTACCATCCTGGTAACAGCAAATTTATAACATGGGCTGTGTCTTAACGGGTTAACCCTCAGTCATTTTCTAGTTAAAAAATCGGATCAAGAAAAATGTACTGACTCCACAGGCAAATTCCTAAAGCAAGTATTAAAAGTATTTAAAAAAACAGCTCTAAGGTTCTAGTTATTGGGATATTTTGTGTTAAATTAAGATCGACTATAGGTTTTTTATAAACTTGTAAACAGAAAAATAATCTTTCTAAGACTTCATTGATTGCAGTGTTGTTGTGAGTGTGCAGGAAGCCTCATGTAAACATAAACACAGTCGAGCCCACTCATCAGTTTGTGCTCAGTCATTCATACAGTAAGCACATTTGGCTATTTCGTTGTTGTTGTGTATGCTACGGTCCGGTCCGTGGTTACAAATATGGGGGTGGAATCTGGGCAGTGGGAGATCTGGCTCTGGGAACACTCGTCAAGGGGGGACAGAGGGAGGGCAGGACAGCACAGCACAGCACAGCACAGCACAGCACAGCGTGTTACGGACGGAGCATGCCCAGAAAAATACTGGGGGACTCAGGTTTCACATTGGCTGACTTGGCGTCATGTGACCTGGAAACAGCGCTGTGCTGCTGCTGTCCCTCTCTTCTGTAGAGCTCCAGATACACACACACACACACTCACTCACACACACAGACACACACTCACTCATACACGCACGCACGCACACACACACACACGCTTGCTCGCTCGCTCGCTCGCTCGCTCGCACGCACGCAGGCACGCACACACACACACATACACACACACACTCACTCACACACACACACACACACACTCACTCACTCACACACGCACGCACGCACACACACACACACGCACACACACACACACACACACACACACACACACACACACACACACACACACACACACAGATGCATCAAGAAACATCGTAATCCCTCGGTGTCCAGGTGTCCGAGGCGCACACACACACACACACACACACACACACACACACACACACACACACACACATAACACACACACACACACACACACACACACACACACACACACACACACACACACACACACACACACACACACACACACACGCACACACACACCAGGTGTCCAAAGCACACAGCAGGTCACTGAGTGTGGTCCCCGAGTGGGAAAAGGGGTGCCACTGTGCGCCACTGTGTGCAGCGGGACGTGCCTGCTAAAGATCTTCTGCACCTGCGCCCCCAGCATGCTCTCATCCCTCTGAAAGCCCCCTCTTTTTCTGCTGCTGCTGCTGCCCGCCCCCCGCACCCCAACATGTGCCCATCCCTCTGAAAAGCTCCCCTTCTGTGTCCTCCCGACAGGGGCGTAGCAGCAAATTGTGGGCCCTATGTATCATCAGCTCCAATGGACCCCCCTAGCCATGCGTATCTACATAAATCAGACTCTGGGCCTTTCTCAAAACCTAGTGCAGTGCACTTCCAAGTGCATCAGCCTAATTAGTCACACCCAGTGATTGGATATTCCGTAGAGTTCACCAAAGAGTATCCAATCACTGGGCATGACTAATTAGGCTGATACACTTGGAAGTGCACTGCACTAGGTTTTGAGAAAGGGCCACTGTGTGGGCCCCCTATAACTTATACACTACATGGGGCCCTGGTGACTCTGTCACACTTTACCCCCCCTGGAGGACACCCCTGCCTCCCCCTCCAGACCGTCTCTCCACTCCGTCACCCCACATCACCCCGGCAATTCCTACGCTTCGTACCCATCCAACCCCCCCTCCACTACCCATGTGCCTGAACCCAATTGCCCTCCTCATCAAAGTCCACCACCCCCCAGCTCTCCGCCACCTCCATCAAAGCCTGCCAGTCTCATCAAACTCATTGACCCAGACTCTATTGCCTCTATTGCCCCCCCCTCCCCCTTCCCCCTTCCCCTCCTCACCCGCTTCCAACTAGCCCAGTGTTTCTTAACTGGGGCTCTACAGCCCCTCTGGGGGTGTGGGGAGCCCTTGGGGGGCGTTGAGAAGGATACAGCTGAGAGGGGGTAGTGCTGAGATGCCATTGGAGGGCATTTGTCTATTTTTTGTGATCAACCTTTTCCATTTCATTGAGAAGATTTGACATTGCAAACAGAGATCAGTTTTCTGCTGACATACAAGTGACACAGTATGCAGATGGTCACATCTTTTTTATTTTTTAATACTAAGGGGGCGTGTTGTTGTTAGGCTTATGATGCGGTCGATGGGGCGCTGCCGGGAGGCCTTTGATGAGGTCAAGGGGGCGTTTTTTCAAAAAAACATTAAAAACCACTGAACTAGCCCAACAACCCAACACCCCCAACCCCCCCTTACCCCACTTGCCCCAGTACTGTTGCCTCTGCCAGGGGAGTGCGTCGGCCTCCATGCCAACTGCACCAGCCCAGTAGCCGGGCTTTGGCAGACAATGCTGGCTTGTTGGTTGTTGTGGAGCTTTTTTGTCGGCGTGCTGCTGTCGGTGGTTGGCCCAGGGCCCACCTGGACAGGCTGGCTGGGAGGGTGGTAGGCGGGGAAGCCGTCATGGGGGGGCAAAGCAGTCACCTGTCCCGGGCCCAAGGAGAGAGAGGGGTCCCAGAATTGGATCCTCATTACATTTTATGTATTGAATTATGGGGCCCTTTCAGATGTCTTTGTCCTGGGCCCAGCCAAAGGTGGTATGGTATGGTGTGCTGTGGAGGGGTGCAGTGCGGTGCTTTGCGGTGGGGTGGGGTGGGTGGTGTGGTAATGGCTAGACTGGACAGATTGGGAGGACTGGACTGGCCGTGGGACAGGAATGCACTGTCATGCTAGCGTAGCCCAGCCCCAGTGTGTGCTGGGAGACCAGGGCACAAATGAATGCCATTAGCAGCACTGCACTGTACAGTCCCTGTAAACATAGTTGTTGACTCAACTCAACTCAACTCAACTCAACTCAATCAAGTCATGTTGTTGCTTTGAGTGAAGTTAACACTTAAAGGAACCACCCTTTTTCGATTTTCACATATTTGTTGCAGCATTTCCCAGCATTATTCATGAATGTGCATATAATTTTCTTCTCAGTGTCTTCAGTACTTAGATGTATTAGATCAGAATTATTTAGCATAGCTTAGCATAATCACTGGAAGTAACTGGTAACTTTAGCATCAAGTGATCACTGGACGAAATTAAATTGCCGTTTTACACTCTGGTGATTTTTATATTAATTTTAAAGTCCTTTTGATGATGTTTTATGTTGTACCATAGACTTGCATTGCTATGCTTGATTTGGCTATACTGTTAAACGAGGCAATGCAAGCAAATAGACAAAAATGATATGCAAATTCATGAATAATGCTTGGAAATGCAGCAAATATGTGAAAATCAAAAAAGGGTGATCTGTTCCTTTAATAGTGTTTTTACAGTATATGTGTTTGTGGAAATGTCCATTCAGACATACAGTATAGTGTTTACATAAATTGGAAGGATTATTTTGGGATTTCCAATTGCTTTCACATAGCTTTCACTAAAGTAATTCTTCTGCAACAAGTCAACCAATCCTTTTTTTCTATGTAGGTTGTTTCAAATATGGCAATTGGCTGGTGACAAACAGAGAGTTTGTTCAGAGTTAGGTGAATGTGTCAATGGAAGAGTCTATTTGCTCTGAGTGAAGCCATATTGTGTGTGTGTGTGTGTGTGTGTGTGTGTGTGTGTGTGTGTGTGTGTGTGTGTGTGTGTGTGTGTCCACAAGGTTGCATGATCGTACTGTTTTTGCTTGTGCGTGTGCTGATAGTGAGATGTCGTTATGATGCAGCTACTATGGGTGTGTAGACTGTGTAAGAGTATACTGAACGATTGATGTCGATTGTAGCATCAGTTTTCTGTTGCTAATTGACAGGAGTGGCACTCTGTGTGATCTAGTTGCTTGGTTGTAACAAGTGGCTGTTTGAGTTTCTGTTGCCTTTCTATCAGCTTGAACCTGCCTGGCTATTCTGCTCTGACTTCTGGCATCAACAAGGCATTTTAGCCCACAAAACTTTTCTCTTTTTCTGACAATCGTCCGCAAAACCTAGATAGGTCTATGGTTGTGACTGAATAGCCCAGCAGATCAGCAGTTTCTGAAATACTCAGACCACCCTGTCTGGCATAGACAGCTATACCTTGTTAAAATGACCTTCAATCACCTTTCTTCCTCATTCTGATGCTTGCAAACGCAGTTGACAGTGTTGCCAGATTGGGCTGTTTCCCGCCCAACTGGGCTGCTTAGGATGGCCGTGTGCGGGTAAAAATGGCATTTAGCAGAAAAACCCGCTCAATTTTTGCCATAGACATCAATAGAATTGGGCAGGATTTTGTGCTTCTAGGCGGGTTTTGAGCATTTTTTGGGCTGGAAATCATCAGCCTCATCTGGCAACCCTTTGATGGTCTTGACCATGTGTACATGCCTAAATGCATTGAAGGGCTGCCATGTGTTTGGCTGCTTACACATTTGTGTCTATGATTAGTTGGACAGATGTGCCTAGTGAAGGGGCCAGTGAATGTATGCTGGTAAAGCATGGCTTGGGCTGATTATTTTTTTGGTGATGGTCTGACTGAATATTGATGAAATAAAAACATATTTTTTGATCTTGCGATGATGTATAATGAGTTCTACCTATACTCTTATTTTGAAAGGAGATGTTTTTGATGTCAGGGTGACTTTGGGTCAGCAACTGGCCATAATCTAAATCCAATCATATACGTACATTTTACCAGTACTAGAACACCCAAGGCGTAAAATGACCTGTCCTGGAAATGTGTGTTTTTCTGCCATCTTCAAAAAATGTCCGATTTTTCTTTTGCTCTTCTGACATACATAGTTGTGTGGGCACAGCACACCGAGCTAGCACACCAAGGCACAGCACATCAAGCTGTGGGTGGTCACATAGAATTGTACACACTTCTTCTCACAAACAAAACATGAGTGTCTACACTACGTAATGCCAAAGCACTATCCTTCAAGTGCGACCAGATGCCATTTTATGGGAATAAGTTTAAGTGAGCACACAGGTGAAGGAAAACAACCGCTGGAGAGAATGCACTAGATCTCGCAATGTGAGCTCCTGATGTTAACACTGTCTCTGTCTTCAGGCCTGTGAGTGTGTCTATGAAAAAGGAAAAGTTTTCATTAAGACTATGTAGCCGAAACGTCTGTCATATCAGTCCCTGCAATGTTAAAATAAAAATAAAACAACAAGAAAGAAGAAAACCTGAGTGCGATCCATTTCCTTACTACTAGATTACTTCAGAGACGCACCAACAAGACAGAAGAGCGCGGTGTGTGGAAGATAACCTTCATCAAGACTATAGAAAAAAGTTTGTCAGTGCTAAGATGTGTGTCACCCACACCAGTCTACTCATCTGTCATCTTTTCTATCATCTGTCAAATCTAATGTTTCTCAACGGGGGTGGTACAGCCCTCCAGGGGGAGTTGGAGAGCCCTAGGGGGGCGTTAAGAAGGATACAGTCAAGAGGGGTCGGTGCTTAATTGCCATTGGGAGCATTAGTTTATTTAATATTTTAATAGGAAGGGGGGCGTTGGCAGGCTTGTGATGAGGTCATGGGTGCGTTGGGAGCCAGAAATGTTTCTGGCCAGAAATCTGTCCACCTCAGTTTCATGCTATTGCCTTTACATAATTATTACATTTCATTTTATTTTGCTCACCCAGTATATAATTCATTCTTGGTTATATTTCATCTTGTTATAATTTTCCAAAAAATCTGCAAAAAATCAATAATCATGATTAATATTCGTGATTATGATTTTTTCCATAATCGTGCAGCCCTACCTTGATGCTAACATGATGCTAACTCTCCTCCTCCTCCTCCTCTGCTCTCCTCCTCCTCCTCCTCCTCCTCTGCTCTCCTCCTCCTCCTCTGCTCTCCACGTCCTCCTCCTCCTCCTCCTCCTCCTCCTCCTCTGCTCTCCTCCTCCTCCTCCTCCTCCTCTGCTCTGCTCTCCTCCTCCTCCTCCTCCTCCTCCTCCTCCTCCTCTGCTCTCCTCCTCCTTCTCCTCCTCCTCCTCCTCTGCTCTCCACGTCCTCCTTCTCCTCCTCCTCTTCCTCTGCTCTCCCCCTCCCCCTCCTCCTCCTCCTCCTCTGCTCTCCGCGTCCTCCTCCTCCTCCTCCTCCTCCTCTGCTCTCCACGTCCTCCTCCTCCTCCCCCTCCTCCTCCTCTTCCTCCTCCTCCTCCTCCTCTGCTCTCCACGTCCACAGGCTCTGCACAAACTGGCCTCCCAGTACCTGAAGAAAGACTGGCCCACACAACAGACAGACGGTGAAGGGCCCAGGTAAGAAACATGCTGTAAAGTAGACTATACCAGTCGCCTTCTCAGGTAACTCAAGAAGAGGATTTGCCTGGAGTCGTTTCTTTGTTTGTTGATTCTTTCTTTCTTTCTTTCTTTCTTTGAATGGATCAACTTGCTGTTTGTGTTCTGAAACACACAATGAATGCTCGTGTGTGTGTGTGTGTGTGTGTGTGTGTGTGTGTGTGTGTGTGTGTGTGTGTGTGTGTGTGTGTGTGTGTGTGTGAGCCCTTGTTGTGGGAAGCCTAGAATTCTACCTGCATGTCTTTTTGTCAATGTCAACTGATTATTGATAAGTGGTGCGTGCGTGCATGTGTGAGTGAGTGTGTGTGTGCTCGTGGGGTGAGTGTGAGATGAGGTTGTAACGGCACATCGTAGTCTGGTCCATCACAATATCAATCTTCTGTGCTGACATTAGTTACCTAGATTTTTGACAATAAAGTACACTTTATGTGTGTGTGTCTGTGTGTGCGTGTGTGTCTATGTGTGCGTGTGCGGGCGCGTGCATGTGCATGTGTGTATGTGTATGTGTGTGTGAGTGCGTGTGTGCGTGCATGTGTGTGCGTGTGCGTGTGCGTGTGCATGTGTGTGTGTGTCTCGTAGGCACATCTGCACGGTGTGGAAAGCCTACCTGGAGGCCATGGTGCAAGTGACCCAGAGCCGCATTACTGACTGTGACGGCTACCGAACTAGCGTCTGTGAACCAATCAAAACCTTCAGACTGCACAAGGACCAACAGCTGAAGAAGGTGAAAGACTGGTCTGTCTGGCTGCCTGCTAGTCTGTGTCTGCCTGCCTGTCTATATGTCTGTATGTCTGCTAGTCTGTATCTGGCTGCCTGCTTGCCTGTCTGTCTGTCTGTCTTTGTGTCTGTCTCTTTGTCTGTGTATCTGGTTGTCTGTCTGCTGGTCTGTGTCATAACTCTCTGTCTTTCTGTCTGCTTGCCTGTGTCACACCTGTGTGTAGGCGTGTGATGCCATCGTGTGTGTATGTGTGTGCATATGTGTGTGTGGTTATGTGTTTGTGTGTGTGTGTGTGTGCAGTTTGTGTGTGTGTGTGTATGTGTGTGCATATGTGTGTGTGGTTATGTGTTTGTGTGTGTGTGCATGCATACGTCTGTGTGTGTGTGTTTTCAGTGTGTGTATCAACTGAGTCACGAGTGTGTTTGTGTGTGTGTGCGTGTGCGTGCGTGCGTGTGTGTATGTGTGTGTGTGTGTGTGTGTGTGTGTGTGTGTGTGTGTGTGTGTGTGTGTGCATGTGCGTGTGTGTGTGTGTGTGTGTGTGTGTGTGTGTGTGTGTGTGTGTGTTGTTTTCAGTGTGTGGAGCAGCTGTCGCGTATCCAGACGGAGCTGCAGGAGACGGCCAAGGAGCTGAGCAAGAGCCGCAAGAGGTACCAGGAGACGGAGCTCATGGCCCAGGCCGTCAGGGAGAAGGCCGACATCGAGGCCAGGTGGGTGCCATGGCATGCAGCCTAATGGGGTCTCCACATTAGGCATGGTACGGTTTGTGTCGCAAACCGAAACCGTACGGTGTGCATGTCACGGAACGGGGTAGAGCGCAACCGCACGGTGTCCACGGTTTCCAAAAAAAAAGAGAGAGAGTGACCACCGGCGGACGAGGTAATTAAAATCCTACTACTTTTACAAGCATAAAACACAAAGACTACGTAGGATATTGAGTGTGGAAAGACTGATTTATATCAGCCAAATGAAAGGCATAATGTAACAGCATGCACCAGCTGAGTAGGCTACAGTAGCCTACAAGCAAGCGCAGGTCGGTCAGGACAGGAGCGCCTCCCTCTCCCCCCTCTCTCTCCACGTTAGCGCGAGTGACTGCCCCCAGCCTTTATTCTGACCAATTTAAATTAAATGAACATGAATTTACAAAAAATGACAGATTAGCAGAACAAAGTAGACTTACGTTACAGTAGCCTAGTGTAGGTTATATCCACGTGGCATTGGATGGGGATTCCGGACGGCATAATGCGAGATATGAACATATCCATCAGATTCACTGCGCTGTCCTTAACTGCAATCAACTGTAGGCCTAATTACATGTAGCCAGTTAAACTCTGATGGAATGAGGGGGACTTTCTAATGTTGCCTAGTTAACATTGATGTTTAACACTATAACCAAAATATAAAAAATGACTGTTTTAACAGGCTCAGATTCACAGGAGTTATGTGAAACATTCTTGTGAATACACTTCTAAAAAACGATCTTTTTAAATTATTTGTTACCTTAACTTTCACATTTTAACATAACTTAACCCTATCACTTGTTCACTTGAAATTGAATTTGACTTCTGATTTTACTTCTATGCTTCTCACGGGCCGGCAGTTTCTTGATAGGAAGCAACATTCCTAAGCGCAAAACTCGCAGAAAGCGGTATCAAAATAAAAGTCCAATTCGTTCTCAGTGTGTCATTAACCAAAATAGTCATACTGCACTGACCTAATGGTCTCATTGCCTACAGGAGTGTAGCTGTTTTATTTTTACACGTCAAATGTGTTATAGTATGTAATATTTGAATATTTGTCAACTTAAAAGTTAGGACTTAGTTCTCCCTTTTTGTGAAATAAATGGAAGCATGTTAAAATCATTGATAGGATATATTTTCTCTTTCAGTAACTTCACCTTGTTAGGTTAAATTAAGTCAAATTCAACATACCCATGATAAGCTTACATTTTCATTCTAATTTCTATTTTAGACTTTTACGGTGCATAATACATTTTATTAAAAAAAAAAAAAAAAAACCAGAACCGTACAAAACCGAAAACCGTGACCTTGAAACCGTGATATGGACCGAATCGTGACTTTTGTGAACCGTACCACCCCTACTCCACACCAACCCGACGGTTTGCTATTGTCGTGCGTTGGGGACAGTTGGGATAGAGTTGGCTCGGTGTGTCTCGTGCGTCTTGGTTAGTTGGAGGACGTTGGTGCTCGTGGGTCTCTGTCAGGCCGTCTGCCCAGGCCGTCAGGGAGAAGACATCGAGGCCAGGTGGGTGCCATGGCATGTTGCCTAAAGCAGGTGGAGGTAGCGTCGGCATCGAGGCCAGGTGGGTGAACGGCATACAGCTTAAAACAGGTGGAAGTAGAGTCCAGGGAGAAGGCCGACATCGAGGCCAGGTGGGTGCCATGGCATGCAGCCTAAAGCAGGTGGAGGTAGCGTCGGCATCGAGGCCAGGTGTGTGAACGGCATACAGCTTAAAACAGGTGGAAGTAGAGTCCAGGGAGAAGGCCGACATCGAGGCCAGGTGGGTGCCATGGCATGCAGCCTAAAGCAGGTGGAGGTAGCGTCGGCATCGAGGCCAGGTGTGTGAACGGCATACAGCTTAAAACAGGTGGAAGTAGAGTCCAGGGAGAAGGCCGACATCGAGGCCAGGTGGGTGGCACGGCATGCAGCCTAAAGCAGGTGGAGGTAGCGTCGGCATCGAGGCCAGGTGGGTGCCATGGCATGCAGCTTAAAACAGGTGGAAGTAGAGTCCAGGGAGAAGGCCGACATCGAGGCCAGGTGGGTGAACGGCATACAGCTTAAAACAGGTGGAAGTAGAGTCCAGGGAGAAGGCCGACATCGAGGCCAGGTGGGTGAACGGCATACAGCTTAAAACAGGTGGAAGTAGAGTCCAGGGAGAAGGCCGACATCGAGGCCAGGTGGGTGAACGGCATACAGCTTAAAACAGGTGGAAGTAGAGTCCAGGGAGAAGGCCGACATCGAGGCCAGGTGGGTGAACGGCATACAGCTTAAAACAGGTGGAAGTAGAGTCCAGGGAGAAGGCCGACATCGAGGCCAGGTGGGTGGCACGGCATGCAGCCTAACCGCACGAATACACCGGCCGCGACATTTGAAGGCAAGCGAGGGAAGTAATTGACTTTGTACTGTATTGAGTCGCGCAACAAAAGCTATTCGGGCGACTAGAGGCGATTTGGGCGACAAGAGGCAATTGGTGCAACGAGAGCGACAGTTTCTAGTTTGTAGCTGTGAGGCGGTTCGGCGCAAGAGGTACCAGGAGACGGAGCTCATGGCCCAGGCCGTCAGGAAGAAGGCCGACATCGAGGCCACGTGGGTGCCACGGCATGTTGCCTAACATGAGTACACAGAATACAAGAATACAAGAATACACCGGCCACGACATGAAGCTATTCGGGCGACTAGAGGCTAGGCGATTCGTGCAACGAGAGCGACAGTTTGTAGTTTGTAGCTATGAATACCTAGCTATATACCAGGAGACGGAGCTCATGGCCCAGGCCGTCAGGAAGAAGGCCGACATCGAGGCCACGTGGCATGAGACGGCATGCAGTGTTTCCCGCAGACAAATGTAATAGTCAAGGTGGTAAGGGGTTAGGCGGGGTCAGAGACATGCGACCATCATCGATAGAAAAGCCATGTTGTGCATTTTCATATGAAGTATGACATAAAAACCTCCAAAAATAAATAGCTTGTACAATTTTTGATAAAGTAACTTTAAAAACCAGGACGTACTAAAATGGCCTTGGGATGGCCAAGTACAGTAAATGCACATCCCGATGAGTGACGGACATGAATATGGATCTCTAAAGCGCTCTGTTTCTTCCTAAGCAGCGTCTGTGCAAATAAACCGGCCGCAGCATCTCTGCGTATTTACCTTTTAACAGCGCTGACTGACCATTCTCTTAGATTTGTTTAGACCTGTCAGGTCTTAATGGGTTAGAAAGTCTTGACTGCTCATGACTGTAATAGGAATAGGGCAGTCAAGACGGACAGGAAGCAAGCGGGGAGAGAGACGGGCGAAGGGTCGTCGGCAAAGGACCCAGAATCGGACCCGGGTCGTCGGCAGGGCCGTGGAGAGTCCCATATGAAAAAGTCTTATTAAAAACGCATATGGATTATATCTGTTCCATAAGAATATTATAAGGGTCATACAAGGCACAAACCCACATATACAAATCTAACTATTTTTTTAATTCATTTTCAATAATATATGCCATACACGATTTATGTTACTATGGGCTTATATATTTCGTATAAGTAAAAAGATTGGAAAATAGTGCTGTTTTTGGATGAATGCCAATCAGATGTGTGCTGCATTTGTGCCATGTTGTTGTATATGATACAGTAGGCCCTATGTGTATGCCATATTTAAAGGTGCACCATGCAATATTTGTTGTAGCTTATTTCCAGCTAGGGTGACCACCTGCTAATAAGTCCAAGGGGGGACAAGGGGTATGCTTCGGAGGGACAATGTGGGACAGACGGCCCCCCCCCCCCCCCCCCCCCACACACACACACACACACACACACAATTAGGCAATATAGGCCTATATATAATCAAAGTGACAGTCAAGAAAGACAAATAAAAAATCATGAGTGAAGTTCTTCGTCAGGTTGTTTTTTTCCGGGAAGCTTATTTAGACTGTCTAGGCCTGTGTTATATACAAATATTACATTTAAAGTCTCATGCTTCATATGACAAATGTGCAGAATTCATATAAATATTGGTGTCAGAAACTGTTTAAGAAATGTACAAATTAAATCAGGTTTGCATATAATTAAATGTATAAACTTTATAAAATGTATATACGAATATTACATTTCAAGTTGTAAACTTCATATAAACTTAATATAGGAAGTCTGTAAAATCCAACTACGGAACATGTACGGAACATACGTGTGATGGAGTGACCATCACTAGGGTTGTGGGTGTGTTCTGACTAACATGCCAAGGAGCCTGGCTCATTGGTGTAGCGGTCAGAGCCCCGGTTTACTACCCCAGAAGGTCTGGGTTCAAGTCCCAGCTGGGCAACTCTACTCCCCTTCGCTATGAATGGTGTCAGAAGTGGGATGGTACCGTGAGGCCATCGGAAGCGTACCCATGGTGTGTGAGCCGTAATTCCATGTGAGGGACCCCCAGGATTGGTTACCCCCATGTGAGGGACCTCAGTGATAGGTGAAGCATTGATGATGGGGCACATTGGATGGGAGAAGCATGATGGGCAGTTGCGTGAGGGACACCATGAGTGTGTGAAGCGTACGCGTGCGCTTCCCGAAGGGGAAGGCAATGTGATGGAGTGACCATCACTAGGGTTGTGGGTGTGTTCTGACTAACATGCCAACGAGCCTGGCTCTTTGGTGTAGGGGTCAGAGTCCCACATGTAAATTGAATAAGACTTCAATATGATTTTAACATAAAACGTGCATTATTTCTATAGGAATATAGTAGTTTTCTCCTATGTTTTAGTCAATATAATATAGTATTATGCATTGTTGGCATGTCAAACTCTTATAAAAATGTATACTGCATGCAGTCATGTTATATGGCATGCGTATAAGTTCCATATAGTATTTCTTTTCGAAAAGGGGCCATAATCGACTATCATGATAGACATACAGTACACTCGCCTCCAAAAGAGTTGTCGCCTATCCATCTGTTTGGAATAACAGCTAATAACCTGACTTTCAATGAATCACTTGGCTTCAGAAGTCACTCATATGAAAGCTACAACCCTCCCGAATGAAAATGTATGTACAAAAATAAATTTCATGCACCAACGAAAGATTGACCCTTTATTGAACACAGACAGGGCAGATTTTCACAAGACAAAAGTTTTGTCGCCTATCGAACATAATGTGAAAATGAGCAGATAAGTCACTTCAAAACACTTCAAATACGCAGATCGGGTGTCATACTTAATCACTGAATCACTCTCACCTCTCCAGAAAATCAACTTTGGCCTTAGGTGTATGTTTAGGGTCATTGTAATCATGGAAAGCAACACAATGAAAATCAATGGAGTTCAATGAGAGATGGTGACATATTCGCTATTCGTAGAGCAATACATGTTTAACTTCATGATGTAATCAATGATAAAAGCCCTCAAACACCTGCAGCATGCATGCAGCTCCTCATAAGAGCTGTATCTGTACCATGTTTCACGTTATGCACCATTTCTCTTTTTTCATATTCTTCATCTCCAACACCATATAGTTTTGAGGCTATCAGTTCTAAAATGGTTCATATTGGGATCTTGACTTTAGAGTATGAGTCCCATTAGCCTTCATTTTTGTCAGAATTAGGCCTGACATACTCTTGGCTGGCTTTTTTGAGACAGGACAGTGGGAGAGACTTCTTTGGTGTTAAAGGTGAAGAATTTGGAATAAATACATGGTGCCTAAAGTCAAACATGGGAGGGATACAGCTCTTATGTGGAGCTTTATGCATGCTGCTGGTGTGTGAGGGCTTTTATCATTGATTACATCATGAAGTTAAAAATGTATTGCTCTACGAATAGCAAATATGTCACCATCTCTCATTGAACTCCATTGATTTTCATTGTGTTGCTTTCCATGATTACAATGACCCTAAACATACACCTAAGGCCAAAGTTGATTTTCTGGAGAGGTGAGAGTGATTCAGTGATTAAGTATGACACTTGATCTGCGTATTTGAAGTGTTTTGAAGTGACTTATCTGCTCATTTTCACATTATGTTCGATAGGCGACAAAACTTTTGTCTTGTCAAAATCTGCCCTGTCTGTGGTCATTAAAGGGTCAATCTTTCTTTGGTGCATGAAATTTATTTTTGTACATTCATTTTCATTTGAGAGGGTTGTAGCTTTCATATGAGTGACTTCTGAAGCCAAGTGATTAATTGAAAGTCAGGTTATTAGCTGTTATTCCAAACAGATGGGTAGGCGACAACTCTTTTGGAGATGAGTGTATATTAGAAAACGTATAAGTGACTCTTGCAAATCTGGCACATTTTTTCTATACGATTTCATGTAAGGAACATGCATGTTTGCAGTATATGAATCATATAATTCTTTTTCATATGGGGTGTGAACAGCCAGCCAGTCAGTCAGTCAGCCGTCAGATGGTTTGCTTGACCCCCGCCGACTGTTATTGCAGACATGTGTCAGCACGGGGGCTAATTGGAGACGGGGGTGAGGTGGTGAGGGGAGGGGTGGAGTGGACCAAGCAGAGGGCAGGGGATGGGGATAGGGGGGTTTCAGTCAGGGCGGGGGCCGGTGTTCTGTCGAGATGTGTTGCCTCGTCGAGATGAGCGACCGGTCGCCCTATTCGATAGTGGTGTTCTATCGATTTGCGATGCCTCATCTAAATGAGCGACCTTGATTTTCCGCGGAAGGCGTTTCAATCGGTCCAAGTAGGACTGTTTTAATAACCATTACTTTGTTTATTTCACGGACAGGGGTGTGCAATCGTTCGTGCGGAGTTTAATAAGAACGTGCGGCTGCTGACCACTAAAAAACCGTGAGCCTCTCGTTTGAGCAAGTTAAGAAACGTGCCATATGAAAGAGTGAGTTGAGTTTGCGCAAATACTGGAGAAAGTGTTTGGGATCAGGGCCTGGTTACGGGTTGTTTAATGCAGCCATTTGCTGTTAGTTTGGTTTCAATGCGACGTGGGCTCGCAAGGCAACGCCATATGAAATGATGTGCTATGGGGATAAACAAGCGCGATCAGAGATTCCCAGATAGCAGATGCAGATAGCAGATAGAGGCTTTGTTTTGGCAGATGTCTGTCAATTTATGGGCAACACCTCTTTTAATGACCGGGATCATTTTCTAAACATCCCCACCAGTGCATTTCTTATTATCATGTTCAGGCATTTTACAATGCAGTCGATTCAAATTCTTGAGTGAAAAGGGTGGAGGGAACATTTTGACAGCTCAATCAGAGGTGGCGATTTTTTTCCATTTTGCAATGAGAACGCCTCTCAATATAAATAGTAGGCTAGGCCTATTTTCTGATCGATGTTACAATGTTGGAGACTGCGTGTGTGAGCGATTAGGGCTACGGTTAGGCAACAAAGTAGCAAATGTTCGAGGCCACGCTATTTCGCAGATTTTCCAAATTGAGAATATGTAGTATGCCTGATATAATTACGGGTAGGCTACAAAAAGCGCTGCTGGGTTGGAGAACCAAGTTAAGTCTGAGTCACTACACAGGTGTATGATCTGCTGGATGATCCACGCTATTTCATACAGATTGAGTCACTAAAGTTGACTGTCTCAGGGGATCCTATCGTAAACTGCGGTCTCACAATTCGATGGCGCTGCTGGGTTGGAGAACCAAGTTAAGTCTGAGTCACTACACAGGTGTATGATCTGCTGGATGATCCACGCTATTTCATACAGATTGAGTCACTAAAGTTGACTGTCTCAGGGGATCCTATCGTAAACTGCGGTCTCACAATTCGATGGGCAATCACCCGCGAAAACCGCTGCGAGGGTGTGCGCATGCGTGCGCCTGCTCAGTAGCGAAAAGAATCACATCTCGACGGGTCGCTCATATCGACAGGACACCGGCCTGACGTCTAAGTGTATCTCCTTTCTAGACGGACTCCGCTGCTCTGATGGTTTTATTGCCCTCATGAAGAATGTGTGAGACCACTAGCAGTGGCCCTACTACCTCCGTTCACACACCCCCTCTAGAACTGCCTCTCTCTGAGGGACGGGCAGGGAGAACTGAGAGAGAGAGAGAAGGTTGGGGAGGAGTGGAGGATGGTGGATGTGTGTGTGTGTGTGTGTGTGTGTGTGTGTGTGTGTGTGTGTGTGTGTGTGTGTGTGTGTGTGTGTAGGGGTGGTGTGTGTAGGGGTGGTGTGTGTGTGTGTGTGTGTGTGTGTGTGTGTGTGTGTGTAGGGGTGTGTGTGTGTGTGTGTGTGTGTGTGGGTGTGTGTGTGTGTGTGTGTGTGTGTGTCAGTGTTGTGCCAGTTCACAGATTTTCTGAACTAGTTCAAGTTCAGTTCATAGATGCTCAAAGTGAACAGTTCACGTTCAAAGTTCACAATTTTAATTGTGAACTAGTTCAAAGTTCAGTTCAGTTCTTTTTTTTCGTGAAATATTCAAATAAATAGGCCTACTTTTTTCACACCACGAGCTAGAAATCATAGGCCTACATTCTTTGAAACTGACTAGACATTTGCTCATGACGCTGCAATTGTGGGTTTCATACCAGGTGATGAAACTTGCAGCATGCAGTACAGACAAGGTAGACCAGTTCTAGCCTAGTGCAATGAAGTCTACTAGCATTTCAATAAATAAATAAATAATATATATATAATATGAAATATGTATATATAATGTTATATGATATTATATTATATAGCCTATCTGTTTGTGTATGAATTAATTTACATGAGCAAAACTCTTGAATGAAGGCAAAAGTCAAATGCACAAATATGCCTATTTTTAAGGAAACTGTATCTCATGTAACAGACTTATAACACATGTGTGATACAGTGTTTTTTTGTTTAGAGTTTGTACATATTCCACAATGTAGCCTAGTAGTCGATAATCAGTTGATCTACCTGGGCTTGGTAGGGGTCTTCTCCCCCTTTCCTCCCTTATGACCCTCGAGGGCGTGCAAATGCATTCACACTGGATGGATGTTTTAACTCAATGTGCCGTTTCAAATTCGAACAGGACGTTGTGGATGTCCTTACTGTTTTTGCTGCGCAGGTGGTTTAAATGTTCATAAGGATAATCTGTGTCTGTCTCCGTGCCATCCCTTCCACTAAACACTTTTTAAATGCAGCGCTTGGTCTGTCTGCCTCTCGCTCTCTCGCGTGCGCGCTCTCTCTCTCTCTCCGCCGCAATTCATCATGGGTAACGTTGTGCATAAGCAGCAATAACTAAGCCTATGCTATTCAACTATTCTCAGCCGGACACTACGTTGCCCACAATGCATTGCGCACACAGATGTCAAAAGAAATTCTCACTGATGATACAAGCGGCACCAGCGAGAGAGAGAAGGGGGGAAATTTCTCTCGTTGCGTTTCAAAAGAGAAAACCGATGTCACTCAGCTTTCAATGGAAAACAAATTCCAACGTTCATTTACAGTGATGTCTGCCGTTCATGACACGTAATGTGAACTAATTCACGTTCAAGTTCTTTATTAAAAAATGTGTTGCGTTCAGTTCAACGTTCACGAAAAAATGAGCGTGTTCAATGAACGCGTTCTTTTGAACGCGTTCACGCACAACATTGGTGTGTGTGTGTGTGTGTGTGTGTGTGTGTGTGTGTGTGTGTGTGTGTGTGTGTGTGTGTGTGTGTGTGTGTGTGTGTGTGTGTGTGTGTGTGTGTAGTAGTAGGGGTGGTGTATGGGAGGGGGGTGTTTTTGGAGGGAAAACTGGGTTGATTGATCTGTCAGACCATGAGGAAGTCACACTTTCTGTCCAGGAAAGGGGATCTTCAGACATAGTGGAGGGGAGGAGAGGAGAAGGGGGGAGGATATGAGTAGAGGGGAGGGAAGGAGAGGAGAAGGGGGGAGGAGATGAGTAGAGGGGAGGGGAGGTGAGGAGAAGGGGGGTGGAGAGAATTGTTGCATGACTGGAGGGCTCCTGTAAGTTGGCAGTTACAGTATCTGTAGGCCCTCGTAGAGGAGTGGAGAGTGGGGTAGAGAGACAGCATTAATCCAGATGAAAACTAGACTGCCTGTGCAGTCGCCTTCGACTGCTTAAGGTATATCCCCGAAACGCGACGCTTCCAGTCCCCCATCATTCCTACCACTCCCGTCCACCATTTCGTAAACGTATATGATACATACAGACGTGACATGACGTGCATAGGCTTAAAACCAAACGACTATTGTGAAAATGAAGCAAAAAATGGGGCAAATGGTAATACTGTTTTAATGGTTCAGTGGATATACCACATTAGGTACAGTGTAATAACCAGTGTAACAATATTTAATACAATGTAATTTTTTACTTACATCATGTGTTTGTGCGTAAGTGGTATTACATGGTATTGCATATTGTTACACTGATATTACACTATATTACATGGTATTGCATACTGTTACACTCGTTATTACACTGTACCTGATATTGCATATTGTTACACTGGTATTACACTAGTATTACATGGGTTGTTACATTGGTTATTACACTGTACCTAATATGGTAGATTCACCGAAATGGTGAACCATTAAAATAAGGTGTTACCGGGCAAATCAATCCACCCAGTCAGAAGTTATGGGCCAAATGAAAATTCCGCCATTTTGAAAGTGTTGTCTTCCAAACTCGAATCAGTTCATGAACCTACCCTAGAGCATTCACACACAAAATCTGGGACAAATCCATCCACCCGGTCAGAAGTTATGGACCAAACAAAAATTCGGCCATCTTGAATTCAGCCATCTTGAAAGTGTTGACCTCCCAACTCGAAGCAGTTCATGAACCTACCCTAGAGCATTCACACACCAAATCTGGGACAAATCCATCCACCCGGTCAGAAGTTATGGACCAAACAAAAATTCGGCCATCTTGAATTCAGCCATCTTGAAAGTGTTGACCTCCAAACTCGAATCAGTTCATGAACCTGCCCTAGAGCATTCACCCAAAAAATCTGGGACAAATCCAAACATCCGTTCAAAAGTTATCGCGTTAACACGAAAGACCTTACGCGGCGGCGGCGGACGCGGACGCGGACGCGGACGCGGACGCGGACGCGGACGCGGACGCGGACGCGGCGCACGCAAAACCATTACATCCCCGACGCTCCGCGTTTCGGGGATATAATGAAGGGGGTTTAGAGTAATTTGTGACACACACTGCACAAATCTACATCTCACATACTGTGTGCAATAGTATGTCAACTACAATGCATGAGTAATTACGTTAATTAAATCCTGAAGAAATTTGAGGTGTTCAGCTAAAGGTTGGCAGGGGAAAACTTGGTGCACCTAAGGTTGTCAGTTAGCACACAAATTCTGAAGGAGATCCCGGCAATGTGATGCATATGTTTTGGTTAGATCATGTCGGTAGGATCTTTACAATACTTTGGTATGTATAGATTTTTTTGCAAACCACACTCTGAAAAGGCACACAAAAATATCCTCTGGCACCTTTAAATGTCAAGGTAGAAAAGTGGAGATGCAGAGAAGCTGTGCTCAGGTCGCAATGTTTGAAAGTGTGAAATCCTCAACCAAGATGGAACTATGTTTGAAGGTCAGAAGGCGCGCTCAGTCCCTTTAGAAAGATGAAAAAAGTATTCTTGTGGGTGCTCTTTGGTTCAACGTTCAATGTCAAAAAAGTTGCTAGAAAAGAGAAAAAACTTTTGTTCACCAAGGTAATCCAAAAAGTATAGTTAAAAATGTCTTTATTATTATGACTGGCAATTTTAAAAGTCCTTAATGGACATTTTTAACTATACTTTTTGGAGTGCCTTGGTGAACAAAAGTTTTTTCTCTTTTCTAGCAACTTTTTTCAAGATGGAACTATTTGGAATGTGCCCTGTCATGTCATGTAGATCCTTACAGTCAAAGCAGGACGAGGAAAACAACGTGACGTAATTAAACAGTAAAAGTTCAGGCCCCAGAGTGCACTGCTGCAAACTCCTGCTCATACCTCTCGTGTCTCCCGTCTCCCATTTAAAGTGATTAAAATCCGTCAGTAGGGAAACGCCTCTCTCTCTCTCTCTCTCTCTCTCTCTCTCTCTCTCTCTCTCTCTCTGTCTCTGTCTCTGTCTCTGTCTCTTTGTTTTTAAATGGTCTTTTGGACTTAAAGCTGCAGGCCATGAACGTGTTGGGTCATGTTGTAAGCACTTTTTCTATCCATGACACACACACTCTCTCTCTCTCTCTCTCTCTCTCTCTCTCTCTCTCTCTCTCTCTCTCTCTCTCTCTGTCTGTCACCTTTTTTCTACATCATGTTCTGTGCAGGTCCAAGCTCAGCCTGTTCCAGTCCAGGTCTAGTTTAAAGCGTGCCAGTGTAAAGGTAGGCTCATCTCTGTCCATCACATACGTATATCACAGATATTGTTCCTCAGATGTATTGCACTGTTCATATCTGCACTTTGTTTCCCTATGTCTACTTCACATTCTTTCTTTTTATTGAACCAGCTTATTCATTTTCAATTCAGTTTTTACTAGTAGTCTGCAATTTGAATTGCATGACTATGACTACAGTGCGTGAATACTGTGTGAATATACTGTTGTATTTGATAATTAATATACTACCAATAGATGGAGAATAGGAAGATTGTAGTTTCCTTAAGTGGTGAATATATATGTGCTGATGTTGGCTAGGATTATGTCCTCGATTGTATGTTGCTTTATAAAGCGTCTGACAAATGCAACGTAATGTAATGTGATTGGCTTTTGTCTTCATTGTGTGCTGTTGCTTGTATTTGGCTTCATTACGTAATGTGTATCATGTGTGATCTTACAGTTGAAGGCCAAGAGGAACGAGTGTAACTCTAAAGCGACGGACGCCCGCAACGACTATCTGCTAATGCTAGCGGCAGCTAACGCCCATCAGGAGCGCTACTACGGCACTGACCTCATCAACTGCATCAACGTGAGTCTCAACACACAGGAAGTCATCATCTCATCACTTCCTGTCAAATGCAAAAAAACATAATGTGCTACAAGACTACAACAGTCAGTTTTAAGATAAGAGTTAGACAAGATAAGAATTACATTGATGGTGACCAACACTGGATATACGGTACTGTAGCCTACTGTTTTGAGGGTTATGTACTGGAGTTTGGACTGGACTGGCATTAATGGGAAACTTCATGTAAATCACATTTTTTCATCACTAGCTAAGCTAACTAAGTCTTTCTAGCCACACGTACACTTGCTATCTGTCAAAGTGGCAAGTAAGTTTCCTTTTCTACCAGTCAAACTGAATTTTCACCAGGATTTGGCCAGTTGGCAGGTGTTCATTAAGAGCCCTGTTGTTCATATCCCATTATGCCAATTCAGGTTCTTAGACCCTGGGGAAGTTCCAAAGTTCTCAAACCCTTCTCAGAGAAGGTCCGACTTTAACATAATATTGAGAGACAAATTTGGAAACCCAGAATAATACACTATTATGCCTTCACACTACTATTGCTCACCCAGCAATCGCAATATTATGAGGTACAAAGTGGTTAAATTAGACTGATGTAGCTGATAAAAAGTCACATTTCACTGATTAAAGGGGTATGCCACTATTTTGGGGCTTACTACAGTTAAAATCGTTGGCTGGGGTTTATAAAGGTGGTAAAGTGTCTTATTTTTCATGTTAAGCGTTGTCTTGCTTTAAGACAAGTTAAAAGAGGGAATATGTCGCTAAGCTAGTGAAAGTCAATGGATCCGTGTAGAATGCTAAAAGAGGGAGCATGTCGCTAAGCTAGTGAAAGTCAATGGATCCGTGTAGCATTGTGGCATACCCCTTTAAGTTCATCTTGTTGTCTCCTGACAGGTGTTGGACGGCAACATACATGATCACATCATGAGTTACCTGCTGTCCCTCTGTAAGACGGAGCTCAACACCTCACAGACGCTACACAACACCTTCAGCGCCCTGCTAGAGAACTCCAACCAGGTGTGTATGTCTGTATATACAGTATACAGACTGTCCTCTTTCTGCCTTTATCTGTGACTGTGGGCTTCTAGTTCCAGACCTCAGGTTCGGTTTTTGTCTGTTGGTGCTTTATCCTCCACATGCATGGTGGCACATGTGCAATAGTCTTGTTGATGTTATGTGCATGCCCCGTCTTAAATGAGTCTTGCTCAGGGATGCAAAATTAAGTTAAGTGAAAACTGACAACAAAGCCCTATTGTATCGTATCATACCCTTTCAAGAAAGTGCTGCATACTGTATAATGATACCCGCTGTGAAAAGTTGCTGTTGGAAAAAAATGTGCACCAGTTTTTTTTTTGAGCTTGTATAATGATACCCGCTGTGAAAAGTTGCTGTTGGAAAAAAATGTGCACCAGTTTTTTTTTTGGTGTGTGCTTTTTTTTCATTATTATGACTGTGGCGATAAGCGACAGTCCACCACCTCACAGATGTTGAGGCCGATGGGACATGGGGAAATGCTTCCAGTAGTCAAATGTTCAGTCAAAACATGGGGCAGCCATGGCCTATTGGTTATGGAGGTGGACTTAAGTTCAGAGGGTCGCAGGTTTGTATCCCAGCCTTACCTCCCCCTACACCTCCATCCATGGCTGAAGCAAGGCACCTAACCCCACATTGTCCCAGGGACTGTAAGCAATACCATGTAAATCAGGGGTCATCAAACTTTTTTCTCTGGGGGCCACATTATCGTTCCTGACTGTGATCAGGGGCCGGGATCAATCATGTGGGCTTTATACTTGGCCACTGCCTGTTATAACCAACATTTCTAGCACAAAATAGTTCATCGTTAGAAGTGATTTGCAAAAATAATGAGTACTTCACATGTTTTTCAATTTGAAATGCCACAGGTATTCCTTTTAATTCCTAATAACCATGTAAAAATAACAAGGAAAGGTTAGAAAAATATGGTGATTGACAGTTTATGAGTGATACCACAGAAATGGTAGGCCTGTTTATTACAGTGAGATGAGAAACTATCAAGACAAGATAGGATTTCTTCTTTCGGGCAGTTCAAATGGTGAGGTGCAGAGAGGTGGAGGGCTGGTCAAAGGGACATGGCGGGCCGCATCCGGCCCCCGGGCCTTAGTTTGGGGACCCAAATAATAACTGTAAGTCCCTTTGGATAAAAGCATCAGCTAAGTGCAATGTAATGCAGTGTAGTGGAATTATTGTCATGGGTTTACTCAAAACAACAAAAAGTTCCGGTTCTGTAAATCCAGCAAGGCTCCTCAAGGAGGGAGAGAAATTTCAGGCGGAAACGTCCAGAGTCAAAGTGTGAAAGGTCCTCAGCTGAGCCGTAGTTGTGGTGCCTCCGTACGCGGCTTGCATGCGCGTGTGTGTGTGTGCGTGCGTGCGTGTGTGTGTGCTTGTGTATCTAAGTAGCAGGGAAGCCGACCAGGGGAGAAGAAAGGGGGTCCGTTTTTTTCGGGCCCAGGGAGAGGAGGGACCCAAAATTTGGTCCCCCATTACATTGTATGTTTTGAGTGGGGGGCCCCTCGAGATGGCTTTGTTCCTGGCCCGACAAAATCTGTCAGCGGCCCTGCTAAGTGGTGTTGGGGTGTGTGTGTGTGTGTGTGTGTGTGTGTGTGTGTGTGTGTGTGTGTGTGTGTGTGTGTGTGCTTGAGGGGCAGCTCTCAGGTTGCGCCAGTGTAACATGAAGAATGTTACCGTTAGTTTCCATGCGCTTCAGCAGGCCTGTGCAGTATTACATGTCATGTGCTCTCACAGCGACTCAGATTTCCACACACACACACACACACACACACACACACACACACACACACACACACACACACACACACACACACACACACATACACACATGCATGAACGTAAACATACAGGCGCACAATCACTCCTTTGCTCCTTTTACTTTTTCGACATATTGCTATGTCCATCTCTCTTTTTTCTTTATTATACACACACACACACACACACACACACACACACACACACACACACACACACACACACACACACACACACACACACACACACAGAGAGACACACACAGCATTCATTGAATAACATGCACTGAATACACTGAACCCCCAAACACATGTGGGCATGCATGAGCAAACACACACACACACACACACACACACACACACACACACACACACACACACACACACACACACACACACACACACACACACACACACACACACACACACACACACACACACACACACACACACACACACACAGAGGGTCTGTTTACAGCTCAGCCCCATGCTGCCCTGTTTGGTAATGTCAGATGTGTGTGCGCGCGTGTGTGCACATGTGTTGGGGGGTTTGTGGCGTGTGTCTACTAGGCTTTTTGCATGACCACAACAGTGCTAAAGAGCAGACCTGAGTCAGAGATCACAGAGGCCCATTTTATGGCACAGCGATTGGAGGATAAGGGAATGGTGGGAATTATAAGACTGGCAAGCCAGACATAAATATGACATAATATAACATGACATAATATTTTATTTTAAGTCATTTAACTTTCTTAGAACATTGAGAGTTCTTTTCCAATCTGCTTTAACCCATTGTGTCCTGGAGACACATATACAGGTTTTTCAGGATTTTGAGATTTTAGCTGTTTTATTAACTATATGGGTACGTTAGAGCTGAATGGACACATTGCAATGCAGGGGGAGGGTCTTGGCTTTTAAATATAACTCATTTCATGTTTGTATGTGCTTCGGAGGCTGAGATATTTAGGAAATAATGGGAAGAGGGCACCCTTTCCCAAAAAGGGTTTAGGACAAAATGGGTTAACCCATTGATGCTGGATGCTGCGTGTCCACTACATTGACCTAGACGCTGCATAGATGCAGCATTCAGACTCATGAGATTTGAATTTTTAAATTAGAAATGTGGGTATGTTAGAGCTGCACGAACACATCCCAATGCAAGAGGAGAGTCTTAGCTTTTAAATGTAACTTATTTCATGTGTTTATGTGCTTCGGAGGCTGAGATATTTTGGTTTTTATGGGCAGAGGGCACCTTTTCCCAAAAAGTGCTTTGGCTTTTTTTTTTTTGCAGGCGTTTTTTGCAAGTGCAGGCGTAGCCTTTTTTTCTTCACGTGCACAAAAAAAAAGTTAATCAACTTTCATAAATCATTGCAGTAAAATCACTGTTTCGATTTTGTATTTCTGTAAAAGAGCTCTGTATTATGTGTCTGAGAGTAGATAATCACTGTATGTCTTTGTGTCTGTTTCTACTTGTGTCTTTACTCTGGGTTCACTTTGTGTGTGTGTGTGTGTGTGTGTGTGTGTGTGTGTGTGTGTGTGTGTGTGTGTGTGTGTGTGTGTGTGTGTGTGTGTGTGTGTGTGTGTGTGTGTGTGTGATGTTCTCCAGGTAACACAGGACTTCCACCAGCGCCTCTTCATCCAAGACAACAGTGTGTTTCAGAAGGCCCCGCCCCTCCAGTTCCAGCCCTGTGACAGTGACTCGGTGAGTAGGCTCTCACACACACACACACACACACACACACACACACACACACACACACACACACACACACACACACACATTCCAGTTAGTTATAGGTGACCTCTGGACAACCTGTAGGACGCCTACGTCCAGCCCCCTCTTGTTTTGCGTAACACCCCCACCCCCCCAATTGGGCCCTTTGGTATTACAGAGCCCAAGTTAAAATTGGAAAGGCAGTAGAGGGGTGTAAAAATAGACATGGCCTACGCTGAGCACTACCTTCATCATTTACATCATCAGGAACACCATCCTAGTGGACCACGGAACTCATTTGAACACGAGGTAATAGGATGGACACAGCTGTTGGACAACCCCATGTATTAAATATGTATTTTTCAAATGTAAAATGTATGTATGTTCAAAAAAATTACCCAGGTCATGGACCTCCCAACCAAACACACGCACACACACACACACACACACACACACACACACACACACACACACACACACACACACACACACACACACACACACACACACACACACACACACACACACACACACACACAGACAGACAGACAGACAGACAGACAGACAGACAGACAGACAGACAGACAGACAGACAGACAGACAGACAGACACACACCACCACCCTCATCATTATCGATGCCCATCACCATGGTCATCATGGCAGGCTTGATTGTGTAATTCAGGAGCTGTACCTCATTTCATGTTTGGGGGTGTTGGGTCAGATGGAAATAATATAGGGCAGTGGTTCTCAAACTTTTTGTGTGAAGTACCACCTGAGAAAATATTGAGCTCTCCAAGTACGACCTTTACAACCAACATTAGAATATCGCAGCAAAGACCTTTCATATTCACTTTTGCCAGTCAATACAGGAGAGGTTCATACCGCCATCAACAGCTACAGTCACATTCAGCGCAAGTTTGTTTTTAAATTTCTTGCTTGCCTTGTATTATTCTGCATTAATATTACAAAATGTGAGACCAGAGACATTTTCGACTGCAACAACTTGATCAGTCTTCAAATCAATGCACAAAAAAATGAATTCTTCCAAGTACCACCAGAGATGTCTCAAGTACCACCAGTGGTATGCGTACCACAGTTTGAGCACCACTGATATAGGGTACACCAAAAATAAAATTGTATTTATTCCAAAAATGTACCTGCTCCAAAACAGGTAGCTAGACCAAGTGTTCAGGCTCAGACTATGTGCCATCTATCATCACCACCACCACCACCATCACCACCATCTTCCTCCTCTTCCTCCTTGTCTCTCTGCCCCCACTCTTCATCGTGATGCTACTGCAGAGCTCTGCTTGTGCGCGCACAGACAGTGGCCAATTTGTTCAAGCGTGAAGGGCTTTTTATTACCCTTTTCTTTTTTTCCTTTCTTTTTTTTGTTTTTTTCTTCCTCACAAGTCAAACAAGTGGCAGCCTGTTCCTAATGAAAACATTAGTGATGCAGCAGGCTGTGGCTCAAACTCCAGGACGGAAGGACTCAGAGAGAGAGAGAGAGAGAGAGAGAGAGAGAGAGAGAGAGAGAGAGAGAGATTCAAGCAAAACGGAGTGATTGTGAGTAAGAGAGAGGTGGACATGGAAACGCATAGCAAAAGGGAAGAAGACAGTTAGAGGAGGACAGAATGACAGAGATAAAAAGAGACTGGTCAAAAGATAAACAGTGTGATAGAGAGAGAGTAATAGGAACAAAAATAGCAAGAGGGGCAGAGAAACAGACAGATGGAGAGAGAGAGAGTGGTAGAGAGACTTTGAGCTAGAGAGAGGGGGGGGGAGAAACGACGAGAGAGAAAGTGAGAGATGGAGATAAAGTGGTAGAGAGAGAGAGAGAGAGAGAGAGAGAGAGAGAGAGAGAAAGAGAGAGAGAGAGGAGAAGATAGAGAGAGGGGGGAGGAGAAGAGAGAGGGAGAGAGCTAGAGAGCCTGACTGCAGAGGGGTGGTGTGGAGTCCTGCCTGCCTGCCTGCCTGCCTGTGTGAAAAGGAGCCATTGTGAGTGGGCTTCGGTCTGGGCATGCTCAGTGCAGTCCGCCCATGTACCCACCAGCTCTCTCATTCCAGCCTCAGTTGCCACACGGCCGCCGAGACAGGAACTCTGTCAGACTGACCACACACACATGCATGCGCACACACACACACACACACACACACACACACACACACACACACACACACACACACACACACACACACACACACACACACACACACACACACACACATGCACACCTCACTACCTCCTCTGCCTCTTCCAAAGCTCTGCTCTTCTACAAAACATTCCTATGGCCTCTTACATAATACTCCTCCTCCACCTGAGAGGGAAGCAAGACCTGTACTCTGGCCCAATGCGGTATAGAAGGACCTGTAGACTGGCCCAATGCATTGTAGAAGGACCTGTAGACTCTGGCCCAATGCATTATAGAAGGACCTGTAGACTCACTGGCCCAATGCGGTATAGAAGGACCTGTAGACTCACTGGCCCAATGCGGTATAGAAGGACCTGTAGACTGGCCCAATGCATTGTAGAAGGACCTGTAGAGTAGACTGGCCCAATGCGGTATAGAAGGACCTGTAGACTCACTGGCCCAATGCGGTATAGAAGGACCTGTAGACTGGCCCAATGCATTGTAGAAGGACCTGTAGAGTAGACTGGCCCAATGCGGTATAGAAGGACCTGTAGACTCACTGGCCCAATGCCTGTAGACAGTGTTGCCAGATTGGGCTGTTTCCCGCCTAATTGGGCAGCTTAGGGTGGCCATGTGCGGGTAAAAATGGCATTTAGCAGAAAAATCCGCCCAATTTTTGCCATAGAAATCAATAGAATTGGGCGGGATTTTGTGCTTCTATGCAGGTTTTGAGCATTTTTTGGGCTGGAAATCATCAGCCTCATCTGGCAACGCTGCCTGTAGACTGGCCCGATGCGCTATAAAAGGACCTGTAGAGTAGACTGGCCCAATGCGGAATAGAAGGACCTGTAGACTGGCCCAATGCGTTATAAAAGGACTTGTAGAGTAGACTGGCCCAATGCGGTATAGAAGGACCTGTAGACTGGCCCAATGTGTTATTATGGGCCCAGATTACAGAACTCTAAAGGTTCAGCTGTAGCAAATGGATTTAAGGAGAGCTGTGAATTAGGCTCGGTGAATTATGTGGGTTTTCGGTGGGTATTATGAGCCTTTTATTAACTTTTAAAGCAGTGCTTGACTCATTTTTGTTTCCAGAATTCCTCATCTGCTTCTGAATGCAGTGGTTGATCAGTGGCTGTGTCTCATCACTCACCATTTATGGGCTGTATGCAGAGTTGTATACAGTAGATGTGCTTGTCGGTGCCCAACGGTTTCCGCCTGCCCGATCCGTTCCCTTTGCACACTGCACATGCGCAGTATGACGTATACGGAAGAGAAATTGCCTGATCTGTTCCGTTAATTTTTTACTTTGTCGTTTTAAGTGTTTAATTTGCAGGAGGAAGTTTGCGGTTTAAACTGTCTGTTTTATAATAAGACAGAACCGTCACAGAAACACTAAATAAGGTCAGCAACTGGTCAGCTAACCAACTAACTATTCAGAACACAATATCACGTTATTTACAGTGACAAACGGCATTTGATGTGAAACAACGATATAAAGTAAAGGTATAACATAAATATATAACATCTCTCTTTGTGTTAATGTTCTGGCGGCTGCAAAATAAACATGAAAGTCACAAGGGAACGGATCGGGCAGGCGGTACGCGTTGGGCACCTACAGTGCTCTCACAGATTATATTACTACACTAATGGTATGATATTACATGCTTTCAATTTTGTAATATCATACCACTAGTGTTGTGTAATTACATCTGTAAAGCCATGCTCAAACTACACGACTCCCGACTTTGTGTTCGATTTTGAAGTTGAGTTGTGCTGCACACTAGAAGAGAATCGCAACTGTCCGTCTTATCCCTGATCGTGAACACCCCAGAAAATGCCAGACGTTCTATTTCCAGTCGCAAATATCAAACAGTGTTTGATTTCTATGATTTGCGATCTGCGACTATTTGAGCTGCCAAAGTTCTAACTTTGAACGTCGCACACGATGAGGAAATCTTGCGCGACAATAGCTTGTGATGGGCCTGGGGGGTAATGTTTCAACGATTGTCAGCCGAGAAGCGGGCCGATAGTCATGTGGTTTGAACCTAGCTTGAGAGTACATCTACTTTTACTTTATACAACTCTGGCTGCATGTGTGTCTGTTTCATGTGTTTGTCCGCCTAGCTTAGTGTTTCACTCAACATCTTATTAGCCGTCCTTGGGAGCTATTAGCTGTCCTTGGGAGTGGGGTGTGGAGCAGCCCGTCTCTGTGTAGTTCAAATTACATATACTACATGTATTTTAGGGCTGATTCCACAATAGTTACCATTCACGTGTGCTGAAAATAATTGTTAAAAAAGAGCCCTTTTGCAAAGTTTGGAAACTTGGGAAAGGTGTGTTTTTTCCCCTCCTCGCTTTTTCTATCTTGTTTGTCGTTAACTTTTTTTTTTGTTCAAAGACGCCCCCAAGTTAGCAGGCAGGCAGGCAGGTAGTGTGGTGTATGTGTGTGTCATCGCAGGGGAATGTAGTTGGTGTTTATGTTGTGGTGCTGTTGAGAGTTTTCCATTAATAAACGCACGTAGGTAGCGCTGAGACCGGACCGCCCGTCTAAATGGTTCTCTCTGTTCAGCCGAGCACACACACACACACACACACACACACAAGAAAACAAGCCACACACACACCCATACGCGCGCGCGCATGCGCTCGCGCACACACACACACACACACACACACACACACACACACACACACACACACACACACACACACACACACACACACACACACACACACACACACACACACACACACACAGACACACCCACACACGCGTCCATACACACAGACACACACAGACACAGACACACACAGACACACACACACACACACACACACACACACACACACACACACACACACACACACACACACACACACACACACACACACACACACACACACACACACACACACACACACACACGAAAACAAGCCGTCAAGCCAGGGCTAGGCAGCGTCAATGCCGCCTTTCTCTCCCATAATGGCATCATGAAACACCATCTTGTCTGTCAATATTTGCACGCACATGGCCACAAATAGACACCAGTAGTCTTGGTGGTGGTGGTGATGGTGATGGTGGATAGTTTTTGTAGGCTGCTGCTTTTCCCGGGCGTTGACTTACACTACTGTAGGCTTAGGTGTGTTAGCTGAGATTTGGACTGTTGCCTGAGGGTGTGTGTGTGTGTGTGTGTGTGTGTGTGTGTGTGTGTGTGTGTGTGTGTGTGTGTGTGTGTGTGTGTGTGTGTGTGTGTGTGTGTGTGTGTGTGCGCGCGCGCGTGTGTGTGAGAGCGTGCGTTTGTGTGTGCGCGCGCGTTACGCTGCCATCCTCACCTAACACATGGGCTTGTCAGAAGTGTTTTCTATGTCTCAATATATACTGTATGTATATTCTTTCTCGATGTGCCATTGCTGCATTAATCACCCCTTCACCATCAGCTCATACAGTAGTCAGATACGTGTCAAATAAGTCAGGAGCTGATGCGTACCGTGTAATTTAATATTTCCATAAATGTTTTGATTTTACAGCTAATTACTTATTTAGTTGTCTGTGTTTGGCTAAGTTGTGTTTGTGTGTGTCAATATGTGTGTGTGTGCGTGTGTGTGTGTGTGTGTGTGTGTGTGCGTGTGCGTGGTGTGTGCGCGTGCGTGCATGTGTGTGCGTGCGTGTGAGTGTGTGTGTGTGTGTGTGTGTGTGTGTGCGTCTTCCAGGTGAGGCAGCTGCAGAAGGAGACGGGTACGAGTGAGGAGCACAGCTTGAACAAGGAGGCTCGCAAGTGGGCCACACGGGTGGCACGCGAACACAAGAGCATCATCCAGAACCAACGGGTATGGGGGGACGGGCAGTGTGTGTGTGTGTGTGTGTGTGTGTGTGTGTGTGTGTGTGTGTGTGTGTGTGTGTGTGTGTGTGTGTATGTGTGTGTGTGTGTGTGTGTGTGTGTGTGTGTGTGTGTGTGTGTGTGTGTGTGTGTGTGTGTGAGTGTGTAGTGTGAGTGTGAGTGTGAGTGTGAGTGTGTAGTGTGAGTGTGTAGTGTGTGTGAGAGAGACTATTTGAGAGTGGGAATGAAAAAATGGGAAGAAAATAGCTGGATAAAAGAAGATTCAAACCTTCCTGTTTTATCACTGTGTATCACATGTCTGTATGCTGATAGTGTGGTGAGCTTACATCTATGTCAGGGAGGTCAAACTCAGGCCCGGGGGCGAAATCTGGCCCGCGGAGCCATTTTATTTGGCCCGCGAGATCATTTCAAATGTGTATTGCAGTTGGCCCACATACTATTCCAGTAATATATAGTGCAATATGAGTTCCAACTTGGTTGAGTTCAATTTGGTGTCACAGGAATGTAATTGTGTCCTGGGGAAACGGCTCACATTTTAACTACCAGTATGATGGGATTCTGTGAAATTTAAATATGAGTATTAATTGTGTGCATGCTCAATTTCAGCCTGTTTTAAAAAAAATAAATATTGAGTTCGGCCCCCGACTTCGTTCCAGACTTTGATTTTGGCCCTCGGTCACTTTGAGTTTGACACCCCTGATCTAAGTCAAGTTTACTGATGTGATTCTGATTCTGGTTTCCTAGGGACTGGCGGAGTGCGAGAGTGCAGGTTCGTCCAGTGAGCAAAATGCCAACGAACTGGAGCTGAAAATAGAAGAGGCAAAAGAGAACATAAGGACAGCTGAGGTACGACTGTGGTGTGGAACAAAGACAGTGTTTTATATTTATCACAATTACACCAGTGACTGCTGTTTTTGTACCATACTTGTGGACAAACTATGAGGAAGTCTTACATTACCCTGACCACTATTACTACTATACCACTACTACTGCTATTTCTGCTGCTACTACTACTACTTAGGCGGTGGGCCAGAAATCCTATCTTGCAAGTTCGTCGGAGTGATCAGGTGGCAACTTGGTTTTTGCTCATATATATCCATCAGAGTGCATAAATCAATATTCTAAGTGTTGCCATCGTCAAAAGTTGCACATTCATATGAAAAACAAAGGTTGAAATAGCGATTTTTGGTAATGTAGGAATGCAATTAAAATTGACCTCTTCAACAAGAAAAGTGTCACCAAATAAATTTGAAGTGATCCACAAGAGCAAAACTTCACATATAAGTGTGTATTATGCCTATCAATATTTCTTTATGGGTGTAATGGCAGTCAGGCATAGCGCCACCATGTGGTAGGTAATTGAACTGCTTGAAATGCACTGCAGTTACTGTTAATTCCATATAGGAAAAAGTGGTGAAGTTGATTTGTAGATTCTATTAAACATGGCCTATGAGTGAAATGGCAGTCAAGCATAGCGCCACCATTTGGTAGGCGATTGAACTGCTTGAAATGCACTGCAGCTACTGTTAATTCCATATAGGAAAAAGTGGTGAAGTTGATGTGTAGATTCTATTAAACATGGCCTACTTTGTGAATGGTTTGTTGATGTCTTGTAAAATAAGGAAATTGTATGGTGAGAAACGTACCACAGGTAAACCGTTAATTGTTAATTCAACATTCATTGCCTGACATGAATTATAATTAGCAGATCATGGCTGATTGTAATTATGAACACAAAACACATAATCACAACTTAGTTACTGTCTTTTGCCTTTGCATGACTCTTTCACTCAAGACTGATAGACACAATGTAGAATACAGTAGGCCTAATTGCCAAAGGTTTTCACAAAATTGAAAAAGACAAAATTTTCATCATTTTAAGTAAGACTTTATTATTAGTTGTATAGTATTATTATTATTTATAATTATGATAATTATGCAAATATAAAAATATAAATCCAAGGTGGTCACAATTTTTCAACATGGCCACCCTCTCCACTTGTAAAAAAGGCCTGGAATAGTTAACTTAATGATGCAAGCATGCAATTTGGCACAAAATGCTCATCAGAATCCACTCTTTGAAAAAAGGGTGCTGGCCTCAGGGAATTCCAAGATGGCCACCTTCCACCAATGACTCCTTAGCCTATATTAACTGATTTGCAGTACAATTATTTTAAGAAAAAAAAATCTGTTTGATCACTATCCTATCATACAGTCTGACCAAAAAGATCTGCTATATTTGCACGATGGCATTTTTAAGTAAGTGAGAAGTGTAGTCCTATAACAAAATCTCGAAAAGAACTGTGTAAGGCTGGACAGTGGACAAATAAGACATGTAGCATTTACACCCGTCTGAGCCACTCTCTACTCTCTGTAATGGGAGACCCAATTACCCAGAACACTTTCAATTAGTTTCCTATCCCCAGTCAGCTGGATTTTCTAACTAGTCTTGGCCTTATCAGCAGATATATTCCAAAAAACTTTGAACAGCCTCATTTCCCATCCTGGAGTGTACATGACTACTCATTGGTGCTTTGATGCATTGGTGGCTTTTAAATTCCACTGAGGAAATTGGCAAAGGTGTTGTTATCCAAGTTGACAAGTTGGGGGAACCCACAGTTATTTTCTTGTTAACTACACAGCATTTACAGTCCTTCTATTTTGGCCAAGTTGTACTGTAGGTAAGGACATTGGAATGATTGGCATGATGCTGTGCTGCTGAAACACGAGACCCTACATCTCCGATAGAATTGATTGTGTTTGATATCTTTGACCAAGTCAACTTTGATGATGTTGAGATTTTCCTGAGTACGTTGGGAGCTGTATATCTTTTGACGTCTGCATCAGACTTGGTACAACCAAAACTCTCTCTGAATGAGATAGGCCTACATGGTCCTAGGAGGAAGCCAATAGCCACATCTTTTCCCATGCCAAATTATGGTAAGGCAGATCGCCGAACCACGTCTGTGTAATAATAAAAGAAAGTTAATGCATGGTGTGACCTTTTCTTACTTTTCCCTGCCAAATTATACCAATGGCAATTTTCTCCACTCAAGTCTGGATGTGCAACATTTAAGGCTGATGTGTGGCCAAACCCAGAGCCTTCAATTCATTGTCATCCACAAACTTTACAACACAATTGAACAAGAGAAGGCCTAATACATGCTGTTCTGCCATGCTTTTACATGCTGTGACATGGTCACAACCTTCAAAACCAATGATAAAGGAAAGTAGTGGAATGAGCGATTCAGCACTGCAGATTGTATGAGTGATGCGAGCCATTAAGTATTTTGCAGAAAGGCCATGTGAAGACATCCCTCCAACAGCAGCAGCACCGATACAACACACTACATAATATGCAACAACACACTACATAATGTGCAACAAATCAAGCCTGTGGGTTTTGAAGCATATGCCAACCAGAAACTCAAAGAAATGAAATCCAACTGACGGGAGAAGATTGGCAAAGAATGAACAGGGCAGCCATTGCAAAGAGTAGTAAATGTTTGCTAAGTGCGGCAGGTGCACATGCCTCAGGCTTGGTCTTATATGCACAGTCTAGTGAAGCTGCAAATGTGAAGTACAGTTTTGCTTAATCCTTTTACTTCAGTCCTGTCAAGATTTTGACATTATATTGTGCAGTTTTAGTATTTGTGAATCGTGTTTTTGAATAAGAAATCACAGCTCCTTTTCAGACTGTATCATGTATGTGTATTGTTCTTCAGTAATTTGTTGATTTCATTGAAGTAATTGCATGTTAGTTAGCATTAGTAATTGTTGGTGGAGAGGATAGCCTCTCGAAACGTGTCAAACATCTTGGATTTTCTTGTGAACAATGTTGTTGTTTCAAAGAGTATATTCTAATGAACAAGGGTGCTAAATTGCATGCCAACATTTCATTATGTGAACAGTTCTTGGTCTTCTAAGGCGGGTGGCCATCTTGAAAAATGGTGGCCACTTTGGATTCTTTTGGTGGCCATCACACTTTTTAAAAGGGTGTATTGTATAAACATTTGTGCCAAACTCCATGTTTGCATCACTAAGTGAACGATTCTTTGCCTTATTTATAAGTGGAGAGGGTGGCCATATTGAAAACGGTGGCCATCTGGATTTTATCAATGGACAATGCTCTTCTTTTAAAAGTGGATTGTAGATAACATTTGCAGTATTTCATGCTGTCATAATTAAAGCTATTCGTGACCTCTTTATAAGTGCAGAGGGTGGCCATCTTAAAATATGGCCGCCAGCTTGGATTTTCTGCGCGGCCAAGGGCATTTTTTTAAAGAGTGCACACTAATGAATATTTGTGCCAAATCTATACGTGCACTTTTCTGTGCACTTACCGGTATATAAATAAGGTAAAAATCCAAGTAGCGCCCCCTGTGGTGGCCAAGGGAGCAGGTTTATGCCCTGGCAACAGACAGATTTGGATTCAGCACCCCCAAATTGACAAAGTACACATATTTTTAAGTTGCTACTAAGAGGTCACAACAAAACTCATTTTCCAGATGACCTATGATTTCTGGTCCGCAGCCTATGTGTCATATTTTGGTATTTTCTTCCATCTTGAGTCTAGATTGTAATGTATATGTATGTTGTTCGATAATTCAACCAATTAACTGTCATGTTAAGAGAAAAACATGGCTTGAAGTAAAGAAACGGTACAAAACCAGCATTTTAAGTCAGTTTGAACTAGCCCCCTGCACCAGCCCCCCCATACCCACTCCCCCCCCCACCCACCACACACACACACACACACACACCAAGTCTTCGGTTTCATGGAAAATGTTGTTACAAAGCAATCTGTAAAATGTTATAACTGAACAGGAAAAAAAACTTTAAAACTCTGTTTCTACCCATAAATAAGCAAAAATGAATATAGCGCCCCTTGTGGTGGCCAAACGTGCAGGCTGACGCCGTGGCAACAGGCAGATTTGGATTCAGCACCCCCAAATTGATCAAGAAAACATGTTTTTAAGTTGCCACTAAACGGACACAACGAAACTCATTTTCTAGATGAGCTATGATTCTTGGCCCGCTGCCTACCCACTACTACTGCTACTACTACTACTACTACTACTACTATTACTGCTACTATTACTACTACTACTACTGTATTACTACTTCTAACACCACTATGTCTGTTTATAATTGTAGCACTCACCATAATCTTGGCATTAGTCAGAATTGAGTTGGTTTGGCAAATAGTGCCCCCTTTTGTTTGTAAGGGAGAACAGCATGTAAATATAGAGTGTGTTTATTTTAAACGTGTAAGAACAAAACAAACTTTAAATGCACTAGATTGCATGTTTGTTTGTTTGAAATTATAACGCAAAACAGAGTTTTAAAACTTGTAAAAAACTGAAAATGATCCATTGTTCAATTATGATTGATGATATTAATGATATCAAAAGTCATTTCACTAGAAATATCTTAACAAGTCAAGCTACATTCTGTATGGCCCCTTATTTGATGCTTTGCTTCACAATTCTTGCATCAATTGAACTTTTGAGTTTCTACTTGAATTCTTGAATTCAGCCCCAAACTCCACAAACATACATTTCACACCTCTGGAATCCCTAAAGGTGCCCAGCAGACCTCTCCCAATGATTTCGGCCCAATTCATGACTCTACCATCTCTTTGCTGATGTCACAGCCTTGTTGGCACATGGTGGCGTGATGACTTGAAAATGAAGATTTATGAAAATCAGTGAAAAGTGCCACTTGTGTCATTGTGTGTATGTGTGTGTGTTTTATGTCCATATATGGTACATATTGTGAATTGTGGACATAAATAAAGTAGTTAAAATGTGTGTGTGTGATGTGATGTGATGTGATGTGATGTGATATGTGTGTACTGTATAACACTAAGCGCTGTACTAAACTGTAGACGGTGAAGCTTAAGGCTGATGCTCGTCTGGAGCTGAGTGCTCACTTGTGTGTGTGTTTGTGTGTGTTATAAGTGTGCTGTATAGCTGTGCTATACCAGTGTTTCCCAACCAGGGGTATGTGTACCACTAGGGGTACGTGAGCACACTGCAGGGGGTACTTGGAAAAATGTAAAATGAATGGAGCATAGTCACATTGGGATAGGGGAAGAGACATAGAGCATGAGTGCGGGGGTACTCATGGTAAAATCAAAAGGCTTAGGAGGTACGCAAGACAAAAAAAAAAGGGAAACA